>NW_026088498.1:0-117060 GCF_022605725.1 Anthonomus grandis grandis
CACATCTCGTGAGAGTATCAGAAAAATTTTAAAAATAATTTACAGTATATTAAATGAACATCAAAATTAAATTGGAGACAAATCGGACAATGCTATAACGATTAATTGTGTTATTTTCTTAACCCTGGTTATGTCCAAAACTTAAAAAGGATCATTTGGGTCATCTTGTATAACCTAAATATGAATTTTAAAATAAATTTGAATAGATAACCGTAATTGGGTGAGATATGACTATTTTTTTTAAACACAATCCATCAAAATATTTTTAAAAATCATTTAGGGTTAATCAAATTATATCTAAAAATTGAAATAAAATTAAATCGGAACAATCGCCAACGCTATTAGTTATTATATTTTCTTATTTGGGTCATCTTGTATTACCCAAATATTAATTTTGAAATAAATTTGAATAAAAGGTAACCATAATAGAGTGAGATATAATTATTTTTTTAAAAAACAATTCATAAGAACGATTTAAAAAATAATTTACAGTACGTTAACTGAACTTCAAAAATTAAATTGGAGTCAATCAGACAATGCTATAATGATTAATTGTTCTATTTTGTTAACCCTGGTTATGTAAAAAACTTAAAAAGGATAATTTGAGACATCTTGTATAACCTAAATATTAATTTTAAAATAAATTTGAATAATAGATAACCGTAGTTAAGTGAGATATGACTATTTTTTTAAAACATAATACATAAAATTATTTTTAAAAATCATTTAGGGTTAATCAAATTATATCTAAAAATTGAATTAAAATTCAATCGGAACAATCGCCAACGCTATTAGTTATTACATTTTCTTAACTCTGGTTGTGTTCAAACCGTAAAAAACATCATATGGCTATCTTGTATGTGGGAAATAGTAAATTTAAATTCTATTCGAATAATAGATAACAGTTATAGAGTGAGATATAATTATTTTTTTAAACAACAATTCATAAGAAAAATTTTAAAAATAATTTACAGCACATCAAATGAACTTCAAAAATTAAATTGGAATCAAATCGGACAATGCAATAATGATTAATTGTTCTATTTTCTTAACCCTGGTTATGTCCAAAACTTAAAAAGGATCATTTGGGTCATCTTGTATAACCTAAATATTAATTTTAAAATAAATTTGAATAATAGATAACGGTAATTAGTTATTACATTTTCTTAACTCTGGTGGTGTTCAAACCGCAAAAAACATCATTTGGCTATCTTGTATATGCGAAATAGTAAATTTAAATTATATTCGAACAATAGATATTAGTAATACAGTTAGATATAATTATTTTTTTAAAAAACAATTCATAAGAAAAATTTTTAAAATAATTTAAAATTCATCAAATGAACTTCAAAGATTATCGCCAACGCTATTAGTTATTATATTTTCTTAACTCTGGTTGTGTCCAAAACTTAAAAAGGATCATTTGGGTGATCTTGTATAACCTAAATATGAATTTTAAAATAAATTTGAATAATAGATAACCGTAATTGGGTGAGATATGACTATTTTTTTTAAACACATTCCATCAAAATATTTTTAAAAATCATTTAGGGTTAATCAAATTATATCTAAAAATTGAATTAAAATTAAATCGGAACAATCGCCAATGCTATTAGTTATTATATTTTCTTAACTCTGGTTGTGTTCAAACCGTAAAAAAACATTATTTGGCTATCTCGTATATGCGAAATAGTAAACATAAATTATATTCAAATAATAGATAACAGTAATAGTGTGAAATATGAATATTTTTTTTAAAAACAATACATCAGAAAAATTTTAAAAATAATTTACAGTATATTAAATGAACATCAAAAATTAAATTGGAGACAAATCGGACAATGCTATAATGATTAATTGTTCTATTTTCTTAACCCTGGTTATGTCCAAAACTTAAAAAGGATCATTTGGGTCATCTTGTATAACCTAAATATTAATTTTAAAATAAATTTGAATAATAGATAACGGTAATTAGTTATTACATTTTCTTAACTCTGGTGGTGTTCAAACCGCAAAAAACATCATTTGGCTATCTTGTATATGCGAAATAGTAAATTTAAATTATATTCGAACAATAGATATTAGTAATACAGTTAGATATAATTATTTTTTTAAAAAACAATTCATAAGAAAAATTTTTAAAATAATTTAAAATTCATCAAATGAACTTCAAAGATTATCGCCAACGCTATTAGTTATTATATTTTCTTAACTCTGGTTGTGTCCAAAACTTAAAAAGGATCATTTGGGTGATCTTGTATAACCTAAATATGAATTTTAAAATAAATTTGAATAATAGATAACCGTAATTGGGTGAGATATGACTATTTTTTTTAAACACATTCCATCAAAATATTTTTAAAAATCATTTAGGGTTAATCAAATTATATCTAAAAATTGAATTAAAATTAAATCGGAACAATCGCCAATGCTATTAGTTATTATATTTTCTTAACTCTGGTTGTGTTCAAAACCGTAAAAAAACATTATTTGGCTATCTCGTATATGCGAAATAGTAAACATAAATTATATTCAAATAATAGATAACAGTAATAGTGTGAAATATGAATATTTTTTTTAAAAACAATACATCAGAAAAATTTTAAAAATAATTTACAGTATATTAAATGAACATCAAAAATTAAATTGGAGACAAATCGGACAATGCTATAATGATTAATTGTTCTATTTTCTTAACCCTGGTTATGTCCAAAACTTAAAAAGGATCATTTGGGTCATCTTGTATAACCTAAATATGAATTTTAAATAAATTTGAATAGATAACCGTAATTGGGTGAGATATGACTATTTTTTTAAACACAATCCATCAAAATATTTTTAAAAATCATTTAAGTTTAATCAAATTATATCTAAAAATTGAATTAAAATTAAATCGGAACAATCGCCAACGCTATTAGTTATTATATTTTCTTAACTCTGGTTGTGTTCAAACCGTAAAAAACATCATTTGGCTATCTCGTAGATGCGAAATAGTAAATGTAAATTATATTCGAATAATAGATAATAATAATAGTGTGAAATATGATTATTTTTTTTTAAAAACAATACATCAGAAAAATTTTAAAAATAATTTACAGTACATCAAATGAACATCAAAAATTAAATCGATGTCAAATTGGACAATGCTATAATGATTAATTGTTCTATTTTCTTAACCCTGGTTATGTCCAAAACTTAAAAAGGATCATTTGGGTCATCTTGTATAACCCAAATATTAATTTTAAAATAAATTTGAATAAAAGATAACCATAATAGAGTGAGATATAATTATTTTTTTAAAAAACAATTCATAAGAACGATTTAAAAAATAATTTACAGTACGTTAACTGAACTTCAAAAATTAAATTGGAGTCAAATCAGACAATGCTATAATGATTAATTGTTCTATTTTGTTAACTCTGGTTATGTCCAAAACTTAAAAAGGATCATTTGGGTCATCTTGTATAACCTAAATATTCATTTTAAAATAAATTTGAATAATAGATAACAGTAATTGTGTGAGATATGACTATTTTTTTTAAACACAATCCATCAAAATATTTTTAAAAATCATTTAGGGTTAATCTAAATCTAAAAATTAACTCGGAACAATCGCCAACGCTATTAGTTATTATATTTTTCTTAACTCTGGTTGTGTTCAAACCGTAAAAAACATCATTTGGCTACCTCGTATATGCGAAATAGTAAATTTAAATTATATTCGAATAATAGATAACAATAATAGTGTGAAATATGATTATTTTTTTTTAAAACAATACATCAGAAAAATTTTAAAAATAATTTACAGTATATCAAATAAACATGAAAAATTAAATTGGAGTCAAATCGGACAATGCTATAATGATTAATTGTTTTATTTTCTTAACCCTGGTTATGTCCAAAACTTAAAATGGATCATTTGGGGTCATCTTGTATAACCTAAATATTCATTTTAAAATAAATTTGAATAATAGATAACCGTAATTGAGTGAGATATGACTATTTTTTTAAAACAATCCATAAAACTATTTTTAAAAATCATTTAGGTTTAATCAAATTATATCTAAAAATTGAATTAAAATTAAATCGGAACAATCGCCAACGCTATTAGTTATTATATTTTCTTAACTCTGGTTGTGTCCAAAACTTAAAAAGGATCATTTGGGTGATCTTGTATAACCTAAATATGAATTTTAAAATAAATTTGAATAATAGATAACCGTAATTGGGTGAGATATGACTATTTTTTTTTAAACACATTCCATCAAAATATTTTTAAAAATCATTTAGGGTTAATCAAATTATATCTAAAAATTAAATCGGAACAATCGCCAACGCTATTAGTTATTTTATTTTCTTTACTCTGGTTGTGTTCAAACAGTAAAAAACATCATTTGGCTATCTCGTATATGCGAAATAGTAAATGTAAATTATATTCGAATAATAGATAACAGTAATAGTCTGAAATATGATTATTTTTTTTTAAAAACAATACATCAGAAAAATTTTAAAAATAATTTACAGTACATCAAATGAACATCAAAAATTAAATCGAAGTCAAATTGGACAATGCTATAATGATTAATTGTTCTATTTTCTTAACCCTGGTTATGTCCAAAACTTAAAAAGGATCATTTGGGTCATCTTGCATTACCCAAATATTAATTTTGAAATAAATTTGAATAAAAGATAACCATAATAGAGTGAGATATGACTATTTTTTTTAAACACAATCCATCAAAATATTTTAAAAATCATTTAGGGTTAATCAAATTATATCTAAAAATTAAATCGAAACAATCGCCAACGCTATTAGTTATTTTATTTTCTTTACTCTGGTTGTGTTCAAACCGTAAAAAATATCATTTGGCTATCTCGTATATGCGAAATAGTAAATATAAATTATATTCGAATAATAGATAACAGTAATAGTGTGAAATATGCTTATTTTTTTTAAAAACAAAACATCAGAAAAATTTTAAAAATAATTTACAGTATATTAAATGAACTTCAAAAATTAAATTGGAGTCAAATCGGACAATGCTAAAATGATTAATTGTTCTACTTTCTTAACCCTGATTATGTCCAAAACTTAAAAAGGATCATTTGGGTGATCTTGTATAAACTAAATATGAATTTTAAAATAAATTTGAATAATAGATAACCGTAATTGAGTGAGATATGACTATTTTTTTTAAACACAATCCATCAAAATATTTTTAAAAATCATTTAGGGTTAATCAAATTATATCTAAAAATTGAATTAAAATTAAATCGGAACAATCGCCAACGCTATTAGTTATTATATTTTCTTAACTCTGGTTGTGTTCAAACCGTAAAAAAATATTTGGCTATCTCGTATATGCGAAATAGTAAACATAAATTATATTCGAATAATAGATAACAGTAATAGTGTGAAATATGAATATTTTTTTTTTTTAAAAACAATACATCAGAAAAATTTTAAAAATAATTTACAGTATATTAAATGAACATCAAAAATTAAATTGGAGTCAAATCGGACAATGCTATAATGATTAATTGTTCTATTTTCTTAACCCTGGTTATGTCCAAAACTTAAAAAGGATCATTTGGGTCATCTTGTATAACCTAAATATGAATTTTAAAATAAATTTAAATAATAGATAACCGTAATTGGGTGAGATATGACTATTTTTTTTAAACACAATCCATCAAAATATTTTTAAAAATCATTTAGGGTTAATCAAATTATATCTAAAAATTGAATTAAAATTAAATCGGAACAATCGCCAACGCTATTAGTTATTATATTTTCTTAACTCTGGTTGTGTTCAAACCGTAAAAAACATCATTTGGCTATCTCGTATATGCGAAATAGTAAATGTAAATTATATTCGAATAATAGATAACAGTAATATAGTGAGATATAATTATTTTTTTTTAAAACAATACCTAAGAAAAATTTTTAAAATAATTTACAATACATTAAATGAACTTCAAAAATTAATTTGGAATCAAATCGAACAATCCTGTAATGATAAATTGTTCTATTTTCTTAACCCTGGTTATGTCCAAAACTTAAAAAGGATCATTTGAGTCATCTTGTATAACCTAAATATGAATTTTAAAATAAATTTGAATAATAGATAACCGTAATTGAATGAGATATGACTATTTTTTTAAAACATAATACATAAAATTATTTTAAAAAATTATTTAGGGTTAATCAAATTATATCTAAAAATTGAATTAAAATTAAATCGGAACAATCGCCAACGCTATTAGTTATTATATTTTCTTAACTCTGGTTGTGTCCAAAACTTAAAAAGGATCATTTGGGTGATCTTGTATAACCTAAATATGAATTTTAAAATAAATTTGAATAATAGATAACCGTAATTGGGTGAGATATGACTATTTTTTTTAATAACTTAATAATAACGATTTTTAAAATATTTTAAAAAATCGTTTACGGTTAATCAAATTATATCTAAAAATTGAATTAAAATTAAATCGGAACAATCGCCAACGCTATTAGTTATTATATTTTCTTAACTCTGGTTGTGTTCAAACCGTAAAAAACATCATTTGGCTATCTCGTATATGCGAAATAGTAAATGTAAATTATATTCGAATAATAGATAACAGTAATAGTGTGAAATATGATTATTTTTTTTAAAAACAATACATCAGAAAAATTTTAAAAATAATTTACAGTATATTAAATGAACATCAAAAATTAAATTGGAGTCAAATTGGACAATGCTATAATGATTAATTCTTCTATTTTCTTAACACTGGTTATGTCCAAAACTTAAAAAGGATCATTTGGGTCATCTTGTATAACCTAAATATGAATTTTAAAATAAATTTGAATAATAGATAACCGTAATTGGGTGAGATATGACTATTTTTTTTAAACACAATCCATCAAAATATTTTTAAAAATCATTTAGGGTTAATCAAATTATATCTAAAAATTGAATTAAAATTAAATCGGAACAATCGCCAACGCTATTAGTTATTATATTTTCTTAACTCTGGTTGTGTTCAAACCGTAAAAAACATCATTTGGCTATCTCGTATATGCGAAATAGTAAATGTAAATTATATTCGAATAATAGATAACAGTAATAGTGTGAAATATGATTATTTTTTTTTAAAAACAATACATCAGAAAAATTTTAAAAATAATTTACAGTACATCAAATGAACATCAAAAATTAAATCGAAGTCAAATTGGACAATGCTATAATGATTAATTGTTCTATTTTCTTAACCCTGGTTATGTCCAAAACTTAAAAAGGATCATTTGGGTCATCTTGTATTACCCAAATATTATTTTTGAAATAAATTTGAATAAAAGATAACCATAATAGAGTGAGATATGAATATTTTTTTTAAACACAATCCATCAAAATATTTTAAAAATCATTTAGGGTTAATCAAATTATATCTAAAAATTAAATCGGAACAATCGCCAACGCTATTAGTTATTTTATTTTCTTTACTCTGGTTGTGTTCAAACCGTAAAAAACATCATTTGGCTATCTCGTATATGCGAAATAGTAAATATAAATTATATTCGAATAATAGATAACAGTAATAGTGTGAAATATGCTTATTTTTTTTAAAAACAAAACATCAGAAAAATTTTAAAAATAATTTACAGTATATTAAATGAACATCAAAAATTAAATTGGAGTCAAATCGGACAATGCTAAAATGATTAATTGTTCTACTTTCTTAACCCTGGTTATGTCCAAAACTTAAAAAGGATCATTTGGGTGATCTTGTATAACCTAAATATGAATTTTAAAATAAATTTGAATAATAGATAACCGTAATTGGGTGAGATATGACTATTTTTTTTAAACACAATCCATCAAAATATTTTTAAAAATCATTTAGGGTTAATCAAATTATATCTAAAAATTGAATTAAAATTAAATCGGAACAATCGCCAACGCTATTAGTTATTATATTTTCTTAACTCTGGTTGTGTTCAAACCGTAAAAAACATCATTTGGCTATCTCGTATATGCGAAATAGTAAGTGTAAATTATATTCAAATAATAGATAACAGTAATATAGTGAGATATAATTATTTTTTTTTAAAACAATACCTAAGAAAAATTTTTAAAATAATTTACAATACATTAAATGAACTTTAAAAATTAATTTGGAATCAAATCGAACAATCCTGTAATGATAAATTTTTCTATTTTCCTAACCCTGGTTATGTCCACAACTTAAAAAGGATCATTTGAGTCATCTTGTATAACCTAAATATGAATTTTAAAATAAATTTGAATAATAGATAACCGTAATTGAATGAGATATGACTATTTTTTTAAAACATAATACATAAAATTATTTTAAATAATTATTTAGGGTTAATCAAATTATATCTAAAAATTGAATTAAAATTAAATCGGAACAATCGCCAACGCTATTAGTTATTATATTTTCTTAACTCTGGTTGTGTCCAAAACTTAAAAAGGATCATTTGGGTGATCTTGTATAACCTAAATATGAATTTTAAAATAAATTTGAATAATAGATAACCGTAATTGAGTGAGATATGACTATTTTTTTTAATAACTTAATAATAACGATTTTTAAAATATTTTTAAAAATCGTTTACGGTTAATCAAATTATATCTAAAAATTGAATTAAAATTAAATCGGAACAATCGCCAACGCTATTAGTTATTATATTTTCTTAACTCTGGTTGTGTTCAAACCGTAAAAAACATCATTTGGCTATCTCGTATATGCGAAATAGTAAACATAAATTATATTCGAATAATAGATAACAGTAATAGTGTGAAATATGATTATTTTTTTTAAAAACAATACATCAGAAAAATTTTAAAAATAATTTACAGTATATTAAATGAACATCAAAAATTAAATTGGAGTCAAATCGGACAATGCTAAAATGATTAATTGTTCTACTTTCTTAACCCTGGTTATGTCCAAAACTTAAAAAGGATCATTTGGGTGATCTTGTATAACCTAAATATGAATTTTAAAATAAATTTGAATAATAGATAACCGTAATTGGGTGAGATATGACTATTTTTTTTAAACACAATCCATCAAAATATTTTTAAAAATCATTTAGGGTTAATCAAATTATATCTAAAAATTGAATGAAAATTAAATCGGAACAATCGCCAACGCTATTAGTTATTATATTTTCTTAACTCTGGTTGTGTTCAAACCGTAAAAAACATCATTTGGCTATCTCGTATATGCGAAATAGTAAATGTAAATTATATTCGAATAATAGATAACAGTAATAGTGTGAAATATGATTATTTTTTTTTTAAAAACAATACATCAGAAAAATTTTAAAAATAATTTACAGTACATCAAATGAACATCAAAAATTAAATCGAAGTCAAATTGGACAATGCTATAATGATTAATTGTTCTATTTTCTTAACCCTGGTTATGTCCAAAACTTAAAAAGGATCATTTGGGTCATCTTGTATTACCCAAATATTATTTTTGAAATAAATTTGAATAAAAGATAACCATAATAGAGTGAGATATGAATATTTTTTTTTAAACACAATCCATCAAAATATTTTAAAAATCATTTAGGGTTAATCAAATTATATCTAAAAATTAAATCGGAACAATCGCCAACGCTATTAGTTATTTTATTTTCTTTACTCTGGTTGTGTTCAAACCGTAAAAAACATCATTTGGCTATCTCGTATATGCGAAATAGTAAATATAAATTATATTCGAATAATAGATAACAGTAATAGTGTGAAATATGCTTATTTTTTTTAAAAACAAAACATCAGAAAAATTTTAAAAATAATTTACAGTATATTAAATGAACATCAAAAATTAAATTGGAGTCAAATCAGACAATGCTAAAATGATTAATTGTTCTACTTTCTTAACCCTGGTTATGTCCAAAACTTAAAAAGGATCATTTGGGTGATCTTGTATAACCTAAATATGAATTTTAAAATAAATTTGAATAATAGATAACCGTAATTGGGTGAGATATGACTATTTTTTTTAAACACAATCCATCAAAATATTTTTAAAAATCATTTAGGGTTAATCAAATTATATCTAAAAATTGAATTAAAATTAAATCGGAACAATCGCCAACGCTATTAGTTATTATATTTTCTTAACTCTGGTTGTGTTCAAACCGTAAAAAACATCATTTGGCTATCTCGTATATGCGAAATAGTAAGTGTAAATTATATTCAAATAATAGATAACAGTAATATAGTGAGATATAATTATTTTTTTTTAAAACAATACCTAAGAAAAATTTTTAAAATAATTTACAATACATTAAATGAACTTCAAAAATTAATTTGGAATCAAATCGAACAATCCTGTAATGATAAATTGTTCTATTTTCTTAACCCTGGTTATGTCCACAACTTAAAAAGGATCATTTGAGTCATCTTGTATAACCTAAATATGAATTATAAAATAAATTTGAATAATAGATAACCGTAATTGAATGGGATATGACTATTTTTTTAAAACATAATACATAAAATTATTTTAAATAATTATTTAGGGTTAATCAAATTATATCTAAAAATTGAATTAAAATTAAATCGGAACAATCGCCAACGCTATTAGTTATTATATTTTCTTAACTCTGGTTGTGTCCAAAACTTAAAAAGGATAATTTGGGTGATCTTGTATAACCTAAATATGAATTTTAAAATAAATTTGAATAATAGATAACCGTAATTGAGTGAGATATGACTATTTTTTTTAATAACTTAATAATAACGATTTTTAAAATATTTTTAAAAATCGTTTACGGTTAATCAAATTATATCTAAAAATTGAATTAAAATTAAATCGGAACAATCGCCAACGCTATTAGTTATTATATTTTCTTAACTCTGGTTGTGTTCAAACCGTAAAAAACATCATTTGGCTATCTCGTATATGCGAAATAGTAAACATAAATTATATTCGAATAATAGATAACAGTAATAGTGTGAAATATGATTATTTTTTTTAAAAACAATACATCAGAAAAATTTTAAAAATAATGTACAGTATATTAAATGAACATCAAAAATTAAATTGGAGTCAAATCGGACAATGCTAAAATGATTAATTGTTCTACTTTCTTAACCCTGGTTATGTCCAAAACTTAAAAAGGATCATTTGGGTGATCTTGTATAACCTAAATATGAATTTTAAAATAAATTTGAATAATAGATAACCGTAATTGGGTGAGATATGACTATTTTTTTTAAACACAATCCATCAAAATATTTTTAAAAATCATATAGGGTTAATCAAATTATATCTAAAAATTGAATTAAAATTAAATCGGAACAATCGCCAACGCTATTAGTTATTATATTTTCTTAACTCTGGTTGTGTTCAAACCGTAAAAAAATCATTTGGCTATCTCGTATATGCGAAATAGTAAACATAAATTATATTCGAATAATAGATAACAGTAATAGTGTGAAATATGATTATTTTTTTTAAAAACAATACATCAGAAAAATTTTAAAAATAATTTACAGTATATTAAATGAACATCAAAAATTAAATTGGAGTCAAATCGGACAATGCTATAATGATTAATTGTTCTATTTTCTTAACCCTGGTTATGTCCAAAACTTAAAAAGGATCATTTGGGTCATCTTGTATAACCTAAATATGAATTTTAAAATAAATTTGAATAATAGATAACCGTAATTGGGTGAGATATGACTATTTTTTTTAAACACAATCCATCAAAATATTTTTAAAAATCATTTAGGGTTAATCAAATTATATCTAAAAATTGAATTAAAATTAAATCGGAACAATCGCCAACGCTATTAGTTATTATATTTTCTTAACTCTGTTTGTGTTCAAACCGTAAAAAACATCATTTGGCTATCTCGTATATGCGAAATAGTAAATGTAAATTATATTCGAATAATAGATAACAGTAATATAGTGAGATATAATTATTTTTTTTTTAAACAATACATAAGAAAAATTTTTAAAATAATTTACAATACATTAAATGAACTTCAAAAATTAATTTGGAATCAAATCGAACGATCCTGTAATGATAAATTGTTCTATTTTCTTAACCGTGGTTATGTCCAAAACTTAAAAATGATCATTTGAGTCATCTTGTATAACCTAAATATTAATTTTAAAATAAATTTGAATAATAGATAACCGTAATTCAGTGAGATATGACTATTTTTTTAAAACACAATACATAAAACTATTTTTAAAAATCATTTAGGGTTAATCAAATTATATATAAAAATTAAATTAAAATTAAAACAGTCTTTAACGCCATCAGTTATTATATTTTCTTAATTCTGGTTGTGTTCAAACCGTAAAAAACATCATTTGGCTATCTTGTATATGCGAAATAATAAATGTAAATTATATTCAAATAATAAAAAACAGTAATAGAGTGAGATATAATTATTTTTTTAAAAAACAATTTATAAGAAAAATTTTAAAAATAATTTACAGTTCATCAAATGAACTTCAAAGATTAAATTGAAATCAAATCGGACAATGCTATAATGATTACTTGTTCTATTTTCTTAACCCTGGTTATGTCCAAAACTTAAAAAGGATCATTTGCGTCATTTTGTAAAACCTAAATATTAATTTTAAAATAAATTTGAATAATAGATAACCGTAATTGAATGAGATATGACTATGTTTTTAAAACATAATACATAAAATTATTTTAAAAAATTATTTAGGGTTAATGAAATTATATCTAAAAATTGAATTAAAATTAAATCGGAACAATCGCCAACCCTATTAGTTATAACATTTTCTTAACTCTGGTTGTGTTCAAACCGCAAAAAACATCATTTGGCTATCTTGTATATGCGAAATAGTAAATTTAAATTATATTCGAATAATAGATATCAGTAATAGAGTGAGATATAATTATTTTTTTAAAAAACAATTGATAAGAAAAATTTTAAAAATAATTTAGTCCATCAAATGAACTTCAAAGATGAAATTGGAATCAAATCGGACAATGCTATAGTGATTAATTGTTCTATTTTCTTAACCCTGGTTATGTCCAAAACTTAAAAAGGATCATTTGAGTCATCTTGTATAACCTAAATATGAATTTTAAAATAAATTTGAATAATAGATAACCGTAATTGAATGAGATATGACTATTTTTTTAAAACATAATACATAAAATTATTTTAAAAATTATTTAGGGTTAATCAAATTATATCTAAAAATTGAAATAAAATTAAATCGGAACAATCGCCAACGCTATTAGTTATTATATTTTCTTAACTCTGGTTGTGTCCAAAACATAAAAAGGATCATTTGGGTGATCTTGTATAACCTAAATATGAATTTTAAAATAAATTTGAATAATAGATAACCGTAATTGGGTGAGATATGACTATTTTTTTTAAACACAATACAACAAAATATTTTTAAAAATCATTTAGAGTTAATCAAATTATATGTAAAAATTAAATCGGATCAATTGTTAACGCTATAAGTTATTATATTTTCTTAACTCTGGTTGTGTTCAAACCGTAAAAAACATCATTTGGCTATCTTGTATATGGGAAATAGTAAATGTAAATTATATTCGAATAATAAATAACAGTAATAGAGTGAGATATAATTATTTTTTTATAAAACAATTCATAAGAAAAATTTTAAAAATAATTTACAGTACATCAAATGAACTTTAAAAATTAAATTGGAAACAAATCGGACAATGCAATAATGATTAATTGTTCTATTTTCTTAACCCTGGTTATGTCCAAAACTTAAAAAGGATCATTTGAGTCATCTTGTATAACCTAAATATTAATTTTAAAATAAATTTGATTAATAGATAACCGTAATTGAGTGAGATAAGACAATTTTTTTAAACACAATATATCAAAATATTTTTAAAAATCATTTAGGGTTAATAAAATTATATCCAAAAATTAAATTAAAATTAAATCGGAACAATCGCCAACGCTATTAGTTATTACATTTTCTTAACTCTGGTTGTGTTCAAACAGTAAAATACATCATTTGGCTATCTTGTATATGGGAAATAGTAAATGTAAATTATATTCGAATAATAAATAACAGTAATAGAGTGAGATATAATTATTTTTTTTAAAAACAATTCATAAGAAAAATTTTAAAAATAATTTACAGTACATCAAATGAACTTCAAACATTAAATTGGAATCAAATCGGACAATGCTATAATGATTAATTGTTCTATTTTCTTAACCCTGGTTATGTCCAAAACTTAAAAAGGATCATTTGAGTCATCTTGTATAACCTAAATATTAATTTTAAAGTAAATTTGAATAATAGATAACCGTAATTGAGTGAGATATGACCATTTTTTTTTAACACAATATATCAAAATATTTTTAAAAATCATTTAGGGTAAATCAAATTATATATAAAAATTGAATTAAAATTAAATCGGAACAATCGCCAACCCTATTAGTTATTACATTTTCTTAACTCTGGTTGTGTTCAAACCGCAAAAAACATCATTTGGCTATCTTGTATATGCGAAATAGTAAATTTAAATTATATTCGAATAATAGATATCAGTAATAGAGTGAGATATAATTATTTTTTTAAAAAACAATTCATAAGAAAAATTTTAAAAATAATTTAGTCCATCAAATGAACTTCAAACATTAAATTGGAATCAAATCGGACAATGCTATAATGATTAATTGTTCTCTTTTCTTAACCCTGGTTATGTCCAAAACTTAAAACTTATCAATTGAGTCATCTTGTATAACCTAAATATTAATTTTAAAATAAATTTGAAATATAGATAACCGTAATTGAGTGAGATATGACTATTTTTTTAAAACGAAATACATAAAAATATTTTTAAAAATTATTTAGGGTTAATCAAATTATATCTAAAAATTGAATTAAAATTAAATCGGAGCAATCGCCAACCCTATTAGTTATTACATTTTCTTAACTCTGGTTGTGTTCAAATCGCAAAAAACATCATTTGGCTATCTTGTATATGCGAAATAGTAAATTTAAATTATATTCGAATAATAGATATCAGTAATAGAGTGAGATATAATTATTTTTTTAAAAAACAATTCATAAGAAAAATTTTAAAAATAATTTCTAGTCCTTCAAATGAACTTCAAAGATGAAATTGGAATCAAATCGGACAATGCTATAATGATTAATTGTTCTCTTTTCTTAACCCTGGTTATGTCCAAAACTTAAAAAGGATCATTTGAGCCATCTTGTATAACCTAAATATTAATTTTAAAATAAATTTGAATAATAGATAACCGTAATTGAGTGAGATATGACTATTTTTTTTAAACACAATATATCAAAATATTTTTAAAAATCATTTAGGGTTAATTAAATTATATATAAAAATTGAATTAAAATTAAATCGGAACAATCGTCAACCCTGTTAGTTATTACATTTTCTTAACTCTGGTTGTGTTCAAACCGCAAAAAACATCATTTGGCTATCTTGTATATACGAAATAGTAAATTTAAATTATATTCGAATAATAGATATTAGTAATAGAGTGAGATATAATAATTTTTTTTATAAACAATTCATAAGAAAAATTTTAAAAATAATTTCTAGTCCTTCAAATGAACTTCAAAGATGAAATTGGAATCAAATCGGACAATGCTATAATGATTAATTGTTCTCTTTTCTTAACCCTGGTTATGTCCAAAACTTAAAAAGGATCATTTGAGCCATCTTGTATAACCTAAATATTAATTTTAAAATAAATTTGAATAATAGATAACCGTAATTGAGTGAGATATGACTATTTTTTTTAAACACAATATATCAAAATATTTTTAAAAATCATTTAGGGTTAATTAAATTATATATAAAAATTGAATTAAAATTAAATCGGAACAATCGTCAACCCTGTTAGTTATTACATTTTCTTAACTCTGGTTGTGTTCAAACCGCAAAAAACATCATTTGGCTATCTTGTATATACGAAATAGTAAATTTAAATTATATTCGAATAATAGATATTAGTAATAGAGTGAGATATAATAATTTTTTTTATAAACAATTCATAAGAAAATTTTTAAAAATAATTTAGAGTCCATCAAATGAACTTCAAAGATTAAATTGAAATCAAATCGGACAATGCTATAATGATTAATTGTTCTATTTTCTTAACCCTGGTTATGTCCAAAACCTAAAAAGGATCATTTGAGTCATTTTTTATAACATAAATATTAATTTTAAAATAAATTTGAATAATAGATAACCGTAATTGAGTGAGATATGACTATTTTTTTAAAACATAATACATAAAATTATTTAAAAAAATTATTTAGGGTTAATCAAATTATATCTAAAAATTGAATTAAAATTAAATCGGAACAATCGCCAACCCTATTAGTTATTACATTTTCTTAACTCTGGTTGTGTTCAAACAGCAAAAAACATCATTTGGCTATCTTGTATATGCGAAATAGTAAATTTAAATTATATTCGAATAATAGATATCAGTAATAGAGTGAGATATAATTATTTTTTTAAAAAACAATTCATAAGAAAAATTTTAAAAATAATTTAGTCCATCAAATGAACTCATGAACTCCAAAGATGAAATTGGAATCAAATCGGACAATGATTAATTGTTCTATTTTCTTAACCCTGGTTATGTCCAAAACTTAAAAAGGATCATTTGAGTAATCTTGTATAATCTAAATATTAATTTTAAAATAAATTTGAATAATAGATAACCGTAATTGAGTGAGATATGACAATTTTTATTAAACACAATATATCAAAATATTTTTAAAAATCATTTAGGGTTAATCAAATTATATATAAAAATTAAATTAAAATTAAAACGGAACAGTCTTTAACGCTATTAGTTATTATATTTTCTTAATTTTGGTTGTGTTCAAACCGTAAAAAACATCATTTGGCTATCTTGTATATGGGAAATAGTAAATTTAAATTGTATTCGAATACTAGATAACAGTAATAGAGTGAGATATAATTATTTTTTTTTAAACAATTGATAAGAAAAATTTTAAAAATAATTTACAGTACATCAAATGAACTTCAAACATTAAATTGGAATCAAATCGGACAATGCTATAATGATTAATTTTTTAACTTTCTTAACCCTGGTTATGTCCAAAACTTAAAAAGGATCATTTGGGTCATCTTGTATAACCTAAATATTAATTTTAAAATAAATTTGAATAATAGATAACCGTAATTGAGTAAGATATGACTATTTTTTTTAAACACAATACATCAAAATATTTTTAAGTCATTTAGGGTTAATCAAATTATACCTAAAAATTAAATTAAAATTAAAACGGACCAATCTTCAACGCTATTAGTTATTATATTTTCTTAATTCTGGTTGTGTTCAAATCGTAAAAAACATCATTTGGCTATCTTGTATATGCGAAATAGTAAATTTAAATTATATTCGAATAATAGATATTGAATTAAAATTAAATCGGAACAATCGTCAACCCTGTTAGTTATTACATTTTCTTAACTCTGGTTGTGTTCAAGCCGCAAAAAACATCATTTGGCTATCTTGTATATACGAAATAGTAAATTTAAATTATATTCGAATAATAGATATTAGTAATAGAGTGAGATATAATAATTTTTTTTATAAACAATTCATAAGAAAATTTTTAAAAATAATTTAGAGTCCATCAAATGAACTTCAAAGATTAAATTGAAATCAAATCGGACAATGCTATAATGATTAATTGTTCTATTTTCTTAACCCTGGTTATGTCCAAAACCTAAAAAGGATCATTTGAGTCATTTTTTATAACCTAAATATTAATTTTAAAATAAATTTGAATAATAGATAACCGTAATTGAGTGAGATATGACTATTTTTATTAAACACAATATATCAAAATATTTTTAAAAATCATTTAGGGTTAATCAAATTATACCTAAAAATTAAATTAAAATTAAAACGGACCAATCTTCAACGCTATTAGTTATTATATTTTCTTAATTCTGGTTGTCTTCAAATCGTAAAAAACATCATTTGGCTATCTTGTATATGCGAAATAGTAAATTTAAATTATATTCGAATAATAGATATCAGTAATAGAGTGAGATATAATTATTTTTTTAAAAAACAATTCATAAGAAAAATTTTAAAAATAATTTCTAGTCCTTCAAATGAACTTCAAAGATGAAATTGGAATCAAATCGGACAATGCTATAATGATTAATTGTTCTCTTTTCTTAACCCTGGTTATGTCCAAAACTTAAAAAGGATCATTTGAGCCATCTTGTATAACCTAAATATTAATTTTAAAATAAATTTGAATAATAGATAACCGTAATTGAGTGAGATATGACTATTTTTTTTAAACACAATATATCAAAATATTTTTAAAAATCATTTAGGGTTAATTAAATTATATATAAAAATTGAATTAAAATTAAATCGGAACAATCGTCAACCCTGTTAGTTATTACATTTTCTTAACTCTGGTTGTGTTCAAACCGCAAAAAACATCATTTGGCTATCTTGTATATACGAAATAGTAAATTTAAATTATATTCGAATAATAGATATTAGTAATAGAGTGAGATATAATAATTTTTTTTATAAACAATTCATAAGAAAAATTTTAAAAATAATTTCTAGTCCTTCAAATGAACTTCAAAGATGAAATTGGAATCAAATCGGACAATGCTATAATGATTAATTGTTCTCTTTTCTTAACCCTGGTTATGTCCAAAACTTAAAAAGGATCATTTGAGCCATCTTGTATAACCTAAATATTAATTTTAAAATAAATTTGAATAATAGATAACCGTAATTGAGTGAGATATGACTATTTTTTTTAAACACAATATATCAAAATATTTTTAAAAATCATTTAGGGTTAATTAAATTATATATAAAAATTGAATTAAAATTAAATCGGAACAATCGTCAACCCTGTTAGTTATTACATTTTCTTAACTCTGGTTGTGTTCAAACCGCAAAAAACATCATTTGGCTATCTTGTATATACGAAATAGTAAATTTAAATTATATTCGAATAATAGATATTAGTAATAGAGTGAGATATAATAATTTTTTTTATAAACAATTCATAAGAAAATTTTTAAAAATAATTTAGAGTCCATCAAATGAACTTCAAAGATTAAATTGAAATCAAATCGGACAATGCTATAATGATTAATTGTTCTATTTTCTTAACCCTGGTTATGTCCAAAACCTAAAAAGGATCATTTGAGTCATTTTTTATAACATAAATATTAATTTTAAAATAAATTTGAATAATAGATAACCGTAATTGAGTGAGATATGACTATTTTTTTAAAACATAATACATAAAATTATTTAAAAAAATTATTTAGGGTTAATCAAATTATATCTAAAAATTGAATTAAAATTAAATCGGAACAATCGCCAACCCTATTAGTTATTACATTTTCTTAACTCTGGTTGTGTTCAAACAGCAAAAAACATCATTTGGCTATCTTGTATATGCGAAATAGTAAATTTAAATTATATTCGAATAATAGATATCAGTAATAGAGTGAGATATAATTATTTTTTTAAAAAACAATTCATAAGAAAAATTTTAAAAATAATTTAGTCCATCAAATGAACTCATGAACTCCAAAGATGAAATTGGAATCAAATCGGACAATGATTAATTGTTCTATTTTCTTAACCCTGGTTATGTCCAAAACTTAAAAAGGATCATTTGAGTAATCTTGTATAATCTAAATATTAATTTTAAAATAAATTTGAATAATAGATAACCGTAATTGAGTGAGATATGACAATTTTTATTAAACACAATATATCAAAATATTTTTAAAAATCATTTAGGGTTAATCAAATTATATATAAAAATTAAATTAAAATTAAAACGGAACAGTCTTTAACGCTATTAGTTATTATATTTTCTTAATTTTGGTTGTGTTCAAACCGTAAAAAACATCATTTGGCTATCTTGTATATGGGAAATAGTAAATTTAAATTGTATTCGAATACTAGATAACAGTAATAGAGTGAGATATAATTATTTTTTTTTAAACAATTGATAAGAAAAATTTTAAAAATAATTTACAGTACATCAAATGAACTTCAAACATTAAATTGGAATCAAATCGGACAATGCTATAATGATTAATTTTTTAACTTTCTTAACCCTGGTTATGTCCAAAACTTAAAAAGGATCATTTGGGTCATCTTGTATAACCTAAATATTAATTTTAAAATAAATTTTAATAATAGATAACCGTAATTGAGTAAGATATGACTATTTTTTTTAAACACAATACATCAAAATATTTTTAAGTCATTTAGGGTTAATCAAATTATACCTAAAAATTAAATTAAAATTAAAACGGACCAATCTTCAACGCTATTAGTTATTATATTTTCTTAATTCTGGTTGTGTTCAAATCGTAAAAAACATCATTTGGCTATCTTGTATATGCGAAATAGTAAATTTAAATTATATTCGAATAATAGATATTGAATTAAAATTAAATCGGAACAATCGTCAACCCTGTTAGTTATTACATTTTCTTAACTCTGGTTGTGTTCAAGCCGCAAAAAACATCATTTGGCTATCTTGTATATACGAAATAGTAAATTTAAATTATATTCGAATAATAGATATTAGTAATAGAGTGAGATATAATAATTTTTTTTATAAACAATTCATAAGAAAATTTTTAAAAATAATTTAGAGTCCATCAAATGAACTTCAAAGATTAAATTGAAATCAAATCGGACAATGCTATAATGATTAATTGTTCTATTTTCTTAACCCTGGTTATGTCCAAAACCTAAAAAGGATCATTTGAGTCATTTTTTATAACCTAAATATTAATTTTAAAATAAATTTGAATAATAGATAACCGTAATTGAGTGAGATATGACTATTTTTATTAAACACAATATATCAAAATATTTTTAAAAATCATTTAGGGTTAATCAAATTATACCTAAAAATTAAATTAAAATTAAAACGGACCAATCTTCAACGCTATTAGTTATTATATTTTCTTAATTCTGGTTGTCTTCAAATCGTAAAAAACATCATTTGGCTATCTTGTATATGCGAAATAGTAAATTTAAATTATATTCGAATAATAGATATCAGTAATAGAGTGAGATATAATTATTTTTTTAAAAAACAATTCATAAGAAAAATTTTAAAAATAATTTCTAGTCCTTCAAATGAACTTCAAAGATGAAATTGGAATCAAATCGGACAATGCTATAATGATTAATTGTTCTCTTTTCTTAACCCTGATATGTCCAAAACTTAAAAAGGATCATTTGAGCCATCTTGTATAACCTAAATATTAATTTTAAAATAAATTTGAATAATAGATAACCGTAATTGAGTGAGATATGACTATTTTTATTAAACACAATATATCAAAATATTTTTAAAAATCATTTAGGGTTAATCAAATTATACCTAAAAATTAAATTAAAATTAAAACGGACCAATCTTCAACCCTGTTAGTTATTACATTTTCTTAACTCTGGTTGTGTTCAAACCGCAAAAAACATCATTTGGCTATCTTGTATATACGAAATAGTAAATTTAAATTATATTCGAATAATAGATATTAGTAATAGAGTGAGATATAATAATTTTTTTATAAACAATTCATAAGAAAATTTTTAAAAATAATTTAGAGTCCATCAAATGAACTTCAAAGATTAAATTGAAATC
This sequence comes from Anthonomus grandis grandis, assembly GCF_022605725.1. Taxonomy (NCBI): domain Eukaryota; kingdom Metazoa; phylum Arthropoda; class Insecta; order Coleoptera; family Curculionidae; genus Anthonomus; species Anthonomus grandis. The sequence continues at coordinate 21,730 of NW_026088498.1, forward strand.
AAATCGGACAATGCTATAATGATTAATTGTTCTATTTTCTTAACCCTGGTTATGTCCAAAACCTAAAAAGGATCATTTGAGTCATTTTTTATAACCTAAATATTAATTTTAAAATAAATTTGAATAATAGATAACCGTAATTGAGTGAGATATGACTATTTTTATTAAACACAATATATCAAAATATTTTTAAAAATCATTTAGGGTTAATCAAATTATACCTAAAAATTAAATTAAAATTAAAACGGACCAATCTTCAACGCTATTAGTTATTATATTTTCTTAATTCTGGTTGTGTTCAAATCGTAAAAAACATCATTTGGCTATCTTGTATATGCGAAATAGTAAATTTAAATTATATTCGAATAATAGATATCAGTAATAGAGTGAGATATAATTATTTTTTTAAAAAACAATTCATAAGAAAAATTTTAAAAATAATTTCTAGTCCTTCAAATGAACTTCAAAGATGAAATTGGAATCAAATCGGACAATGCTATAATGATTAATTGTTCTCTTTTCTTAACCCTGATATGTCCAAAACTTAAAAAAGATCATTTGAGCCATCTTGTATAACCTAAATATTAATTTTAAACACATCTCGTGAGAGTATAACCGTAATTGAGTGAGATATGACTATTTTTTTTAAACACAATATATCAAAATATTTTTAAAAATCATTTAGGGTTAATCAAATTATATATAAAAATTGAATTAAAATTAAATCGGAACAATCGTCCACCCTGTTAGTTATTACATTTTCCTAACTCTGGTTGTGTTCAAACCGCAAAAAAACATCATTTGGCTATCTTGTATATACGAAATAGTAAATTTAAATTATATTCGAATAATAGATATTAGTAATAGAGTGAGATATAATAATTTTTTTTATAAACAATTCATAAGAAAATTTTTAAAAATAATTTAGAGTCCATCAAATGAACTTCAAAGATTAAATTGAAATCAAATCGGACAATGCTATAATGATTAATTGTTCTATTTTCTTAACCCTGGTTATGTCCAAAACTTAAAAAGGATCATTTGGGTCATCTTGATAACCTAAATATTAATTTTAAATTATATTTGAATAATAGATAACCGTAATTGAGTGATATATGACTATTTTTTTAAAACATAATACATAAAACTATTTTTAAAAATCATTTAGGGTTAATCAAATTATATCTAAAAATTTAATTAAAATTAAATCGGAACAATCACCAACGCAATTAGTTATTACATTTTCTTAACTCTGGTTGTGTTCAAACCGCAAAAAACATCATTTGGCTATCTTGTATATGCGAAATAGTAAATTTAAATTATATTCGAATAATAGATATCAGTAATAGAGTGAGATATAATTATTTTCTTAAAAAACAATTCATAAGAAAAATTTTAAAAATAATTTAGTCCATCAAATGAACTTCAAAGATGAAAATGGAATTAAATCGGACAATGCTATAATGATTAATTGTTCTATTTTCTTAACCCTGGTTATGTCCAAAACCTAAAAAGGATCATTTGAGTCATTTTTTATAACCTAAATATTAATTTTAAAATAAATTTGAATAATAGATAACCGTAATTGAGTGAGATATGACTATTTTTATTAAACACAATATATCAAAATATTTTTAAAAATCATTTAGGGTTAATCAAATTATACCTAAAAATTAAATTAAAATTAAAACGGACCAATCTTCAACGCTATTAGTTATTATATTTTCTTAATTCTGGTTGTGTTCAAATCGTAAAAAACATCATTTGGCTATCTTGTATATGCGAAATAGTAAATTTAAATTATATTCGAATAATAGATATTGAATTAAAATTAAATCGGAACAATCGTCAACCCTGTTAGTTATTACATTTTCTTAACTCTGGTTGTGTTCAAACCGCAAAAAACATCATTTGGCTATCTTGTATATACGAAATAGTAAATTTAAATTATATTCGAATAATAGATATTAGTAATAGAGTGAGATATAATAATTTTTTTTATAAACAATTCATAAGAAAATTTTTAAAAATAATTTAGAGTCCATCAAATGAACTTCAAAGATTAAATTGAAATCAAATCGGACAATGCTATAATGATTAATTGTTCTATTTTCTTAACCCTGGTTATGTCCAAAACCTAAAAAGGATCATTTGAGTCATTTTTTATAACCTAAATATTAATTTTAAAATAAATTTGAATAATAGATAACCGTAATTGAGTGAGATATGACTATTTTTATTAAACACAATATATCAAAATATTTTTAAAAATCATTTAGGGTTAATTAAATTATACCTAAAAATTAAATTAAAATTAAAACGGACCAATCTTCAACGCTATTAGTTATTATATTTTCTTAATTCTGGTTGTGTTCAAATCGTAAAAAACATCATTTGGCTATCTTGTATATGCGAAATAGTAAATTTAAATTATATTCGAATAATAGATATCAGTAATAGAGTGAGATATAATTATTTTTTTAAAAAACAATTCATAAGAAAAATTTTAAAAATAATTTCTAGTCCTTCAAATGAACTTCAAAGATGAAATTGGAATCAAATCGGACAATGCTATAATGATTAATTGTTCTCTTTTCTTAACCCTGATATGTCCAAAACTTAAAAAGGATCATTTGAGCCATCTTGTATAACCTAAATATTAATTTTAAAATAAATTTGAATAATAGATAACCGTAATTGAGTGAGATATGACTATTTTTTTTAAACACAATATATCAAAATATTTTTAAAAATCATTTAGGGTTAATCAAATTATATATAAAAATTGAATTAAAATTAAATCGGAACAATCGTCCACCCTGTTAGTTATTACATTTTCTTAACTCTGGTTGTGTTCAAACCGCAAAAAACATCATTTGGCTATCTTGTATATACGAAATAGTAAATTTAAATTATATTCGAATAATAGATATTAGTAATAGAGTGAGATATAATAATTTTTTTTATAAACAATTCATAAGAAAATTTTTAAAAATAATTTAGAGTCCATCAAATGAACTTCAAAGATTAAATTGAAATCAAATCGGACAATGCTATAATGATTAATTGTTCTATTTTCTTAACCCTGGTTATGTCCAAAACTTAAAAAGGATCATTTGGGTCATCTTGATAACCTAAATATTAATTTTAAATTATATTTGAATAATAGATAACCGTAATTGAGTGATATATGACTATTTTTTTAAAACATAATACATAAAACTATTTTTAAAAATCATTTAGGGTTAATCAAATTATATCTAAAAATTTAATTAAAATTAAATCGGAACAATCACCAACGCAATTAGTTATTACATTTTCTTAACTCTGGTTGTGTTCAAACCGCAAAAAACATCATTTGGCTATCTTGTATATGCGAAATAGTAAATTTAAATTATATTCGAATAATAGATATCAGTAATAGAGTGAGATATAATTATTTTCTTAAAAAACAATTCATAAGAAAAATTTTAAAAATAATTTAGTCCATCAAATGAACTTCAAAGATGAAAATGGAATTAAATCGGACAATGCTATAATGATTAATTGTTCTATTTTCTTAACCCTGGTTATGTCCAAAACCTAAAAAGGATCATTTGAGTCATTTTTTATAACCTAAATATTAATTTTAAAATAAATTTGAATAATAGATAACCGTAATTGAGTGAGATATGACTATTTTTATTAAACACAATATATCAAAATATTTTTAAAAATCATTTAGGGTTAATCAAATTATACCTAAAAATTAAATTAAAATTAAAACGGACCAATCTTCAACGCTATTAGTTATTATATTTTCTTAATTCTGGTTGTGTTCAAATCGTAAAAAACATCATTTGGCTATCTTGTATATGCGAAATAGTAAATTTAAATTATATTCGAATAATAGATATTGAATTAAAATTAAATCGGAACAATCGTCAACCCTGTTAGTTATTACATTTTCTTAACTCTGGTTGTGTTCAAACCGCAAAAAACATCATTTGGCTATCTTGTATATACGAAATAGTAAATTTAAATTATATTCGAATAATAGATATTAGTAATAGAGTGAGATATAATAATTTTTTTTATAAACAATTCATAAGAAAATTTTTAAAAATAATTTAGAGTCCATCAAATGAACTTCAAAGATTAAATTGAAATCAAATCGGACAATGCTATAATGATTAATTGTTCTATTTTCTTAACCCTGGTTATGTCCAAAACCTAAAAAGGATCATTTGAGTCATTTTTTATAACCTAAATATTAATTTTAAAATAAATTTGAATAATAGATAACCGTAATTGAGTGAGATATGACTATTTTTATTAAACACAATATATCAAAATATTTTTAAAAATCATTTAGGGTTAATTAAATTATACCTAAAAATTAAATTAAAATTAAAACGGACCAATCTTCAACGCTATTAGTTATTATATTTTCTTAATTCTGGTTGTGTTCAAATCGTAAAAAACATCATTTGGCTATCTTGTATATGCGAAATAGTAAATTTAAATTATATTCGAATAATAGATATCAGTAATAGAGTGAGATATAATTATTTTTTTAAAAAACAATTCATAAGAAAAATTTTAAAAATAATTTCTAGTCCTTCAAATGAACTTCAAAGATGAAATTGGAATCAAATCGGACAATGCTATAATGATTAATTGTTCTCTTTTCTTAACCCTGATATGTCCAAAACTTAAAAAGGATCATTTGAGCCATCTTGTATAACCTAAATATTAATTTTAAAATAAATTTGAATAATAGATAACCGTAATTGAGTGAGATATGACTATTTTTTTTAAACACAATATATCAAAATATTTTTAAAAATCATTTAGGGTTAATCAAATTATATATAAAAATTGAATTAAAATTAAATCGGAACAATCGTCCACCCTGTTAGTTATTACATTTTCTTAACTCTGGTTGTGTTCAAACCGCAAAAAACATCATTTGGCTATCTTGTATATACGAAATAGTAAATTTAAATTATATTCGAATAATAGATATTAGTAATAGAGTGAGATATAATAATTTTTTTTATAAACAATTCATAAGAAAATTTTTAAAAATAATTTAGAGTCCATCAAATGAACTTCAAAGATTAAATTGAAATCAAATCGGACAATGCTATAATGATTAATTGTTCTATTTTCTTAACCCTGGTTATGTCCAAAACTTAAAAAGGATCATTTGGGTCATCTTGATAACCTAAATATTAATTTTAAATTATATTTGAATAATAGATAACCGTAATTGAGTGATATATGACTATTTTTTTAAAACATAATACATAAAACTATTTTTAAAAATCATTTAGGGTTAATCAAATTATATCTAAAAATTTAATTAAAATTAAATCGGAACAATCACCAACGCAATTAGTTATTACATTTTCTTAACTCTGGTTGTGTTCAAACCGCAAAAAACATCATTTGGCTATCTTGTATATGCGAAATAGTAAATTTAAATTATATTCGAATAATAGATATCAGTAATAGAGTGAGATATAATTATTTTTTTAAAAAACAATTCATAAGAAAAATTTTAAAAATAATTTAGTCCATCAAATGAACTTCAAAGATGAAATTGGAATTAAATCGGACAATGCTATAATGATTAATTGTTCTATTTTCTTAACCCTGGTTATGTCCAAAACTTAAAAAGGATCATTTGGGTCATCTTGATAACCTAAATATTAATTTTAAATTATATTTGAATAATAGATAACCGTAATTGAGTGATATATGACTATTTTTTTAAAACATAATACATAAAACTATTTTTAAAAATCATTTAGGGTTAATCAAATTATATCTAAAAATTTAATTAAAATTAAATCGGAACAATCACCAACGCAATTAGTTATTACATTTTCTTAACTCTGGTTGTGTTCAAACCGCAAAAAACATCATTTGGCTATCTTGTATATGCGAAATAGTAAATTTAAATTATATTCGAATAATAGATATCAGTAATAGAGTGAGATATAATTATTTTTTTAAAAGACAATTCATAAGAAAAATTTTAAAAATAATTTAGAGTCCATCAAATGAACTTCAAAGATTAAATTGAAATCAAATCGGACAATGCTATAATGATTAATTGTTCTATTTTCTTAACCCTGGTTATGTCCAAAACTTAAAAAGGATCATTTGAGCCATCTTGTATAACCTAAATATTAATTTTAAAATAAATTTGAATAATAGATAACCGTAATTGAGTGAGATATGACTATTTTTTTTAAACACAATATATCAAAATATTTTTAAAAATCATTTAGGGTTAATTAAATTATATATAAAAATTGAATTAAAATTAAATCGGAACAATCGTCAACCCTGTTAGTTATTACATTTTCTTAACTCTGGTTGTGTTCAAACCGCAAAAAACATCATTTGGCTATCTTGTATATACGAAATAGTAAATTTAAATTATATTCGAATAATAGATATTAGTAATAGAGTGAGATATAATAATTTTTTTTATAAACAATTCATAAGAAAATTTTTAAAAATAATTTAGAGTCCATCAAATGAACTTCAAAGATTAAATTGAAATCAAATCGGACAATGCTATAATGATTAATTGTTCTATTTTCTTAACCCTGGTTATGTCCAAAACCTAAAAAGGATCATTTGAGTCATTTTTTATAACATAAATATTAATTTTAAAATAAATTTGAATAATAGATAACCGTAATTGAGTGAGATATGACTATTTTTTTAAAACATAATACATAAAATTATTTAAAAAAATTATTTAGGGTTAATCAAATTATATCTAAAAATTGAATTAAAATTAAATCGGAACAATCGCCAACCCTATTAGTTATTACATTTTCTTAACTCTGGTTGTGTTCAAACAGCAAAAAACATCATTTGGCTATCTTGTATATGCGAAATAGTAAATTTAAATTATATTCGAATAATAGATATCAGTAATAGAGTGAGATATAATTATTTTTTTAAAAAACAATTCATAAGAAAAATTTTAAAAATAATTTAGTCCATCAAATGAACTCATGAACTCCAAAGATGAAATTGGAATCAAATCGGACAATGATTAATTGTTCTATTTTCTTAACCCTGGTTATGTCCAAAACTTAAAAAGGATCATTTGAGTAATCTTGTATAATCTAAATATTAATTTTAAAATAAATTTGAATAATAGATAACCGTAATTGAGTGAGATATGACAATTTTTATTAAACACAATATATCAAAATATTTTTAAAAATCATTTAGGGTTAATCAAATTATATATAAAAATTAAATTAAAATTAAAACGGAACAGTCTTTAACGCTATTAGTTATTATATTTTCTTAATTTTGGTTGTGTTCAAACCGTAAAAAACATCATTTGGCTATCTTGTATATGGGAAATAGTAAATTTAAATTGTATTCGAATACTAGATAACAGTAATAGAGTGAGATATAATTATTTTTTTTTAAACAATTGATAAGAAAAATTTTAAAAATAATTTACAGTACATCAAATGAACTTCAAACATTAAATTGGAATCAAATCGGACAATGCTAAAATGATTAATTTTTTAACTTTCTTAACCCTGGTTATGTCCAAAACTTAAAAAGGATCATTTGGGTCATCTTGTATAACCTAAATATTAATTTTAAAATAAATTTGAATAATAGATAACCGTAATTGAGTAAGATATGACTATTTTTTTTAAACACAATACATCAAAATATTTTTAAGTCATTTAGGGTTAATCAAATTATACCTAAAAATTAAATTAAAATTAAAACGGACCAATCTTCAACGCTATTAGTTATTATATTTTCTTAATTCTGGTTGTGTTCAAATCGTAAAAAACATCATTTGGCTATCTTGTATATGCGAAATAGTAAATTTAAATTATATTCGAATAATAGATATTGAATTAAAATTAAATCGGAACAATCGTCAACCCTGTTAGTTATTACATTTTCTTAACTCTGGTTGTGTTCAAGCCGCAAAAAACATCATTTGGCTATCTTGTATATACGAAATAGTAAATTTAAATTATATTCGAATAATAGATATTAGTAATAGAGTGAGATATAATAATTTTTTTTATAAACAATTCATAAGAAAATTTTTAAAAATAATTTAGAGTCCATCAAATGAACTTCAAAGATTAAATTGAAATCAAATCGGACAATGCTATAATGATTAATTGTTCTATTTTCTTAACCCTGGTTATGTCCAAAACCTAAAAAGGATCATTTGAGTCATTTTTTATAACCTAAATATTAATTTTAAAATAAATTTGAATAATAGATAACCGTAATTGAGTGAGATATGACTATTTTTATTAAACACAATATATCAAAATATTTTTAAAAATCATTTAGGGTTAATCAAATTATACCTAAAAATTAAATTAAAATTAAAACGGACCAATCTTCAACGCTATTAGTTATTATATTTTCTTAATTCTGGTTGTCTTCAAATCGTAAAAAACATCATTTGGCTATCTTGTATATGCGAAATAGTAAATTTAAATTATATTCGAATAATAGATATCAGTAATAGAGTGAGATATAATTATTTTTTTAAAAAACAATTCATAAGAAAAATTTTAAAAATAATTTCTAGTCCTTCAAATGAACTTCAAAGATGAAATTGGAATCAAATCGGACAATGCTATAATGATTAATTGTTCTCTTTTCTTAACCCTGATATGTCCAAAACTTAAAAAGGATCATTTGAGCCATCTTGTATAACCTAAATATTAATTTTAAAATAAATTTGAATAATAGATAACCGTAATTGAGTGAGATATGACTATTTTTATTAAACACAATATATCAAAATATTTTTAAAAATCATTTAGGGTTAATCAAATTATACCTAAAAATTAAATTAAAATTAAAACGGACCAATCTTCAACCCTGTTAGTTATTACATTTTCTTAACTCTGGTTGTGTTCAAACCGCAAAAAACATCATTTGGCTATCTTGTATATACGAAATAGTAAATTTAAATTATATTCGAATAATAGATATTAGTAATAGAGTGAGATATAATAATTTTTTTATAAACAATTCATAAGAAAATTTTTAAAAATAATTTAGAGTCCATCAAATGAACTTCAAAGATTAAATTGAAATCAAATCGGACAATGCTATAATGATTAATTGTTCTATTTTCTTAACCCTGGTTATGTCCAAAACCTAAAAAGGATCATTTGAGTCATTTTTTATAACCTAAATATTAATTTTAAAATAAATTTGAATAATAGATAACCGTAATTGAGTGAGATATGACTATTTTTATTAAACACAATATATCAAAATATTTTTAAAAATCATTTAGGGTTAATCAAATTATACCTAAAAATTAAATTAAAATTAAAACGGACCAATCTTCAACGCTATTAGTTATTATATTTTCTTAATTCTGGTTGTGTTCAAATCGTAAAAAACATCATTTGGCTATCTTGTATATGCGAAATAGTAAATTTAAATTATATTCGAATAATAGATATCAGTAATAGAGTGAGATATAATTATTTTTTTAAAAAACAATTCATAAGAAAAATTTTAAAAATAATTTCTAGTCCTTCAAATGAACTTCAAAGATGAAATTGGAATCAAATCGGACAATGCTATAATGATTAATTGTTCTCTTTTCTTAACCCTGATATGTCCAAAACTTAAAAAAGATCATTTGAGCCATCTTGTATAACCTAAATATTAATTTTAAAATAAATTTGAATAATAGATAACCGTAATTGAGTGAGATATGACTATTTTTTTTAAACACAATATATCAAAATATTTTTAAAAATCATTTAGGGTTAATCAAATTATATATAAAAATTGAATTAAAATTAAATCGGAACAATCGTCCACCCTGTTAGTTATTACATTTTCCTAACTCTGGTTGTGTTCAAACCGCAAAAAACATCATTTGGCTATCTTGTATATACGAAATAGTAAATTTAAATTATATTCGAATAATAGATATTAGTAATAGAGTGAGATATAATAATTTTTTTTATAAACAATTCATAAGAAAATTTTTAAAAATAATTTAGAGTCCATCAAATGAACTTCAAAGATTAAATTGAAATCAAATCGGACAATGCTATAATGATTAATTGTTCTATTTTCTTAACCCTGGTTATGTCCAAAACTTAAAAAGGATCATTTGGGTCATCTTGATAACCTAAATATTAATTTTAAATTATATTTGAATAATAGATAACCGTAATTGAGTGATATATGACTATTTTTTTAAAACATAATACATAAAACTATTTTTAAAAATCATTTAGGGTTAATCAAATTATATCTAAAAATTTAATTAAAATTAAATCGGAACAATCACCAACGCAATTAGTTATTACATTTTCTTAACTCTGGTTGTGTTCAAACCGCAAAAAACATCATTTGGCTATCTTGTATATGCGAAATAGTAAATTTAAATTATATTCGAATAATAGATATCAGTAATAGAGTGAGATATAATTATTTTCTTAAAAAACAATTCATAAGAAAAATTTTAAAAATAATTTAGTCCATCAAATGAACTTCAAAGATGAAAATGGAATTAAATCGGACAATGCTATAATGATTAATTGTTCTATTTTCTTAACCCTGGTTATGTCCAAAACCTAAAAAGGATCATTTGAGTCATTTTTTATAACCTAAATATTAATTTTAAAATAAATTTGAATAATAGATAACCGTAATTGAGTGAGATATGACTATTTTTATTAAACACAATATATCAAAATATTTTTAAAAATCATTTAGGGTTAATCAAATTATACCTAAAAATTAAATTAAAATTAAAACGGACCAATCTTCAACGCTATTAGTTATTATATTTTCTTAATTCTGGTTGTGTTCAAATCGTAAAAAACATCATTTGGCTATCTTGTATATGCGAAATAGTAAATTTAAATTATATTCGAATAGTAGATATTGAATTAAAATTAAATCGGAACAATCGTCAACCCTGTTAGTTATTACATTTTCTTAACTCTGGTTGTGTTCAAACCGCAAAAAACATCATTTGGCTATCTTGTATATACGAAATAGTAAATTTAAATTATATTCGAATAATAGATATTAGTAATAGAGTGAGATATAATAATTTTTTTTATAAACAATTCATAAGAAAATTTTTAAAAATAATTTAGAGTCCATCAAATGAACTTCAAAGATTAAATTGAAATCAAATCGGACAATGCTATAATGATTAATTGTTCTATTTTCTTAACCCTGGTTATGTCCAAAACCTAAAAAGGATCATTTGAGTCATTTTTTATAACCTAAATATTAATTTTAAAATAAATTTGAATAATAGATAACCGTAATTGAGTGAGATATGACTATTTTTATTAAACACAATATATCAAAATATTTTTAAAAATCATTTAGGGTTAATTAAATTATACCTAAAAATTAAATTAAAATTAAAACGGACCAATCTTCAACGCTATTAGTTATTATATTTTCTTAATTCTGGTTGTGTTCAAATCGTAAAAAACATCATTTGGCTATCTTGTATATGCGAAATAGTAAATTTAAATTATATTCGAATAATAGATATCAGTAATAGAGTGAGATATAATTATTTTTTTAAAAAACAATTCATAAGAAAAATTTTAAAAATAATTTCTAGTCCTTCAAATGAACTTCAAAGATGAAATTGGAATCAAATCGGACAATGCTATAATGATTAATTGTTCTCTTTTCTTAACCCTGATATGTCCAAAACTTAAAAAGGATCATTTGAGCCATCTTGTATAACCTAAATATTAATTTTAAAATAAATTTGAATAATAGATAACCGTAATTGAGTGAGATATGACTATTTTTTTTAAACACAATATATCAAAATATTTTTAAAAATCATTTAGGGTTAATCAAATTATATATAAAAATTGAATTAAAATTAAATCGGAACAATCGTCCACCCTGTTAGTTATTACATTTTCTTAACTCTGGTTGTGTTCAAACCGCAAAAAACATCATTTGGCTATCTTGTATATACGAAATAGTAAATTTAAATTATATTCGAATAATAGATATTAGTAATAGAGTGAGATATAATAATTTTTTTTATAAACAATTCATAAGAAAATTTTTAAAAATAATTTAGAGTCCATCAAATGAACTTCAAAGATTAAATTGAAATCAAATCGGACAATGCTATAATGATTAATTGTTCTATTTTCTTAACCCTGGTTATGTCCAAAACTTAAAAAGGATCATTTGGGTCATCTTGATAACCTAAATATTAATTTTAAATTATATTTGAATAATAGATAACCGTAATTGAGTGATATATGACTATTTTTTTAAAACATAATACATAAAACTATTTTTAAAAATCATTTAGGGTTAATCAAATTATATCTAAAAATTTAATTAAAATTAAATCGGAACAATCACCAACGCAATTAGTTATTACATTTTCTTAACTCTGGTTGTGTTCAAACCGCAAAAAACATCATTTGGCTATCTTGTATATGCGAAATAGTAAATTTAAATTATATTCGAATAATAGATATCAGTAATAGAGTGAGATATAATTATTTTCTTAAAAAACAATTCATAAGAAAAATTTTAAAAATAATTTAGTCCATCAAATGAACTTCAAAGATGAAAATGGAATTAAATCGGACAATGCTATAATGATTAATTGTTCTATTTTCTTAACCCTGGTTATGTCCAAAACCTAAAAAGGATCATTTGAGTCATTTTTTATAACCTAAATATTAATTTTAAAATAAATTTGAATAATAGATAACCGTAATTGAGTGAGATATGACTATTTTTATTAAACACAATATATCAAAATATTTTTAAAAATCATTTAGGGTTAATCAAATTATACCTAAAAATTAAATTAAAATTAAAACGGACCAATCTTCAACGCTATTAGTTATTATATTTTCTTAATTCTGGTTGTGTTCAAATCGTAAAAAACATCATTTGGCTATCTTGTATATGCGAAATAGTAAATTTAAATTATATTCGAATAATAGATATTGAATTAAAATTAAATCGGAACAATCGTCAACCCTGTTAGTTATTACATTTTCTTAACTCTGGTTGTGTTCAAACCGCAAAAAACATCATTTGGCTATCTTGTATATACGAAATAGTAAATTTAAATTATATTCGAATAATAGATATTAGTAATAGAGTGAGATATAATAATTTTTTTTATAAACAATTCATAAGAAAATTTTTAAAAATAATTTAGAGTCCATCAAATGAACTTCAAAGATTAAATTGAAATCAAATCGGACAATGCTATAATGATTAATTGTTCTATTTTCTTAACCCTGGTTATGTCCAAAACCTAAAAAGGATCATTTGAGTCATTTTTTATAACCTAAATATTAATTTTAAAATAAATTTGAATAATAGATAACCGTAATTGAGTGAGATATGACTATTTTTATTAAACACAATATATCAAAATATTTTTAAAAATCATTTAGGGTTAATTAAATTATACCTAAAAATTAAATTAAAATTAAAACGGACCAATCTTCAACGCTATTAGTTATTATATTTTCTTAATTCTGGTTGTGTTCAAATCGTAAAAAACATCATTTGGCTATCTTGTATATGCGAAATAGTAAATTTAAATTATATTCGAATAATAGATATCAGTAATAGAGTGAGATATAATTATTTTTTTAAAAAACAATTCATAAGAAAAATTTTAAAAATAATTTCTAGTCCTTCAAATGAACTTCAAAGATGAAATTGGAATCAAATCGGACAATGCTATAATGATTAATTGTTCTCTTTTCTTAACCCTGATATGTCCAAAACTTAAAAAGGATCATTTGAGCCATCTTGTATAACCTAAATATTAATTTTAAAATAAATTTGAATAATAGATAACCGTAATTGAGTGAGATATGACTATTTTTTTTAAACACAATATATCAAAATATTTTTAAAAATCATTTAGGGTTAATCAAATTATATATAAAAATTGAATTAAAATTAAATCGGAACAATCGTCCACCCTGTTAGTTATTACATTTTCTTAACTCTGGTTGTGTTCAAACCGCAAAAAACATCATTTGGCTATCTTGTATATACGAAATAGTAAATTTAAATTATATTCGAATAATAGATATTAGTAATAGAGTGAGATATAATAATTTTTTTTATAAACAATTCATAAGAAAATTTTTAAAAATAATTTAGAGTCCATCAAATGAACTTCAAAGATTAAATTGAAATCAAATCGGACAATGCTATAATGATTAATTGTTCTATTTTCTTAACCCTGGTTATGTCCAAAACTTAAAAAGGATCATTTGGGTCATCTTGATAACCTAAATATTAATTTTAAATTATATTTGAATAATAGATAACCGTAATTGAGTGATATATGACTATTTTTTTAAAACATAATACATAAAACTATTTTTAAAAATCATTTAGGGTTAATCAAATTATATCTAAAAATTTAATTAAAATTAAATCGGAACAATCACCAACGCAATTAGTTATTACATTTTCTTAACTCTGGTTGTGTTCAAACCGCAAAAAACATCATTTGGCTATCTTGTATATGCGAAATAGTAAATTTAAATTATATTCGAATAATAGATATCAGTAATAGAGTGAGATATAATTATTTTTTTAAAAAACAATTCATAAGAAAAATTTTAAAAATAATTTAGTCCATCAAATGAACTTCAAAGATGAAATTGGAATTAAATCGGACAATGCTATAATGATTAATTGTTCTATTTTCTTAACCCTGGTTATGTCCAAAACTTAAAAAGGATCATTTGGGTCATCTTGATAACCTAAATATTAATTTTAAATTATATTTGAATAATAGATAACCGTAATTGAGTGATATATGACTATTTTTTTAAAACATAATACATAAAACTATTTTTAAAAATCATTTAGGGTTAATCAAATTATATCTAAAAATTTAATTAAAATTAAATCGGAACAATCACCAACGCAATTAGTTATTACATTTTCTTAACTCTGGTTGTGTTCAAACCGCAAAAAACATCATTTGGCTATCTTGTATATGCGAAATAGTAAATTTAAATTATATTCGAATAATAGATATCAGTAATAGAGTGAGATATAATTATTTTTTTAAAAGACAATTCATAAGAAAAATTTTAAAAATAATTTCCAGTCCTTCAAATGAACTTCAAAGATGAAATTGGAATCAAATCGGACAATGCTATAATGATTAATTGTTCTCTTTTCTTAACCCTGGTTATGTCCAAAACTTAAAAAGGATCATTTGAGCCATCTTGTATAACCTAAATATTAATTTTAAAATAAATTTGAATAATAGATAACCGTAATTGAGTGAGATATGACTATTTTTTTTAAACACAATATATCAAAATATTTTAAAAATCATTTAGGGTTAATCAAATTATATATAAAAATTGAATTAAAATTAAATCGGAACAATCGCCAACCCTGTTAGTTATTACATTTTCAATGTTATAGTGGTTAGTTGTTCTATTTTCTTAACCCTGGTTATGACCAAAACTTAAAAAGCATCAATTGAGTCATCTTGTATAACCTAAATATTAATTTTAAAATAAATTTGAATAATAGATAACCGTAATTGAGTGAGATATGACTATTTTTTTTAAACACAATATATCAAAATATTTTTAAAAATCATTTAGGGTTAATGAAATTATATCTAAAAATTAAATTAAAATTAAATCGGAACAATCGCCAACGCTATTAGTTATTACATTTTCTTAACTCTGGTTGTGTTCAAACCGTAAAAAACATCATTTGGCTATCTTGTATATGGGAAATAGTAAATGTAAATTATATTCGAATAATAAATAACAGTAATAGAGTGAGATATAATTATTTTTTTTAAAAACAATTCATAAGAAAAATTTTAAAAATAATTTACAGTACATCAAAATGAACTTCAAACATTAAATTGAAATCAAATCGGACAATGCTATAATGATTAATTGTTCTATTTTCTTAACCCTGGTTATGTCCAAAACTTAAAAAGGATCATTTGGGTCATCTTGTATAACCTAAATATTAATTTTAAAATAAATTTGAACAATAGATAAGCGTAATTGAGCGAGATATAATTATTTTTTTAAAAAACAATTCATAAGAAAAATTTTAAAAATAATTTACAGTACATCAAATGAACTTCAAAGATTAAATTGGAATCAAATCGGACAATGATATAATGATTAATTGTTCTATTTTCTTAACCCTGGTTATGTCCAAAACTTAAAAAGGATCATTTGAGTCATCTTGTATAACTTAAATATTAATTTTAAAATAAATTTGAATAATAGATAACCGTAATTGAGTGAGATATGACTATTTTTATTAAACACAATATATCAAAATATTTTTAAAAATCATTTAGGGTTAATCAAATTATATCTAAAAATTAAATTAAAATTAAATCGGAACAATTGTTAACGTGAAGAGTTATTACATTTTCTCAACTCTGGTTGTGTTCAAACCGTAAAAAACATCATTTGGCTATCTTGTATATGGGAAATAGTAAATGTAAATTATATTCGAATAATAAATAACAGTAATAGAGTGAGATATAATTATTTTTTTTAATAACAATTCATAAGAAAAATTTTTAAAATAATTTACAGTACATCAAATGGACTTCAAAAATTAAATTGGAATCAAATCGGACAATGCTATAATGATTAATTGTTCTATTTTCTTAACCCTGGTTATGTCCAAAACTTAAAAAGGATCATTTGGGTCATCTTGTATAACCTAAATATTAATTTTAAAATAAATTTGAACAATAGATAAGCGTAATTGAGCGAGATATAATTATTTTTTTAAAAAACAATTCATAAGAAAAATTTTAAAAATAATTTACAGTACATCAAATGAACTTCAAAGATTAAATTGGAATCAAATCGGACAATGATATAATGATTAATTGTTCTATTTTCTTAACCCTGGTTATGTCCAAAACTTAAAAAGGATCATTTGGGTCATCTTGTGTAAACTAAATATGAATTTTAAAAAATATTTGAATAATAGATAACCGTAATTGAGTGAGGCTATAATGATTAATTGTTCTATTTTCTTAACCCTGGTTATGTCCAAAACTTAAAAAGGATCATTTGGGTCATCTTGATAACCTAAATGTTAATTTTAAATTATATTTGAATAATAGATAACCGTAATAGAGTGAGATATGACTATTTTTTTAAAACATAATACATAAATTTATTTTAAAAAATTATTTAGGGTTAATCAAATTATATATAAAAATTGAATTAAAATTAAATCGGAACAATCGCCAACCCTGTTAGTTATTACATTTTCTTAACTCTGGTTGTGTTCAAACTGTTCGATATTTATATGCAAACCCAACGTCCATAAAACTCAAGAAACTTATAATCGCAACTGCGCCGAAGCGTCAACCTCGCTGATACCTGATTACACCACCTGGCTTCCACGTCACCAAGCCGTCAGACAGACTTCAATCAACTTTCGAATCGAGCGTATTGACCGCTTCCTTTTTTAATCTGTATTCACACATAAGAGTATTTATTTTGTTGTAAAACTAAAATTAAAATATATACTTTAATTGGGAAAAACATCAAGTGTATTATTACACATATTTATGGTCCTTCGAGCCGGATTACCAGCGAGAAATCGAAGAAGATTATCGCCGTCTCCAGGCAATCCGAGCGGCCATTTTCATCAATCGAAGCGACGAACGACGGTTAAGGGCGAGAAGCAAAAACACTATCTGACTAGTAGCGTGAGTAGTTCTCCGAAAAGAGGTTAGTCCGTTCCGATTAAGAACTATTTTATAAATTCCTATATAATCGTTGATTTTGTATAGCATTAAGCGTTGTATTTTCTCATATACATTCAACCTTAATTATCTACTCCTTGTTTTGTATTATTTTTACATTTGTAAAAGTTTAAATTCTTAAAAACATGTCTTCCGAAGAGGAAAATTTTGTTGCTAATAAATTAATAAAGCTAAAGAATACACGGAAAAACGATAAATCTCAATTAACACGATTCAAGACATATTTTGAGGCTGAAATATTAAAGGAAAACCCAGATTTTAAGCAACTAGATTTTCGTCTTTCTAAAATAACACCGATTTTAAACAATTTTTTTGACATTCAATCCGAAATAGAACTGATAGAAACTTCAGTAGATGATGATATACATGAAAAAGAACGTACGGAGTTTGAAAACAATTACTTTTCTGTTGTTTCACGGTGTCAAACGTATTTAGAAAATCATGAACAATTTCAAACTTCTTCTGCAATGTCTTCACACATAGAAAACAAGGTCACTCTGAACTCTGGCTTAAAGTCACCTCAAGTAAAACTTCCCACGATAACATTACCATCATTTGATGGAAATTTCGAGCAATGGCTATTTTTTAAAGACACGTTTCAATCTCTGATTCATACAGATAATACAATACCAGATATTAATAAGTTTCATTACTTAAGATTATCGCTAAAGGGTCAAGCATTAGACCTACTTACCTCACTTGAAATTTCCTCAAATAACTATGCTGTAGCATGGAATCTATTAGTAGAACGATATGAAAACAAGCCATTATTAATTAAAAATCACATTAAAGCTTTGTTTGAAATTAAATCGGCTCTAAAAGAGGGTCATAAAGAATTAAGAACTATTTTGGACGGTATGAATCGTCATCTACGTGCCCTTGAAGTACTTGGTTTACCAGTAGATTCCTGGGATGTGATAATCACTTACTTATTTTCGTTAAAACTAGACCCAGTCACCAGGCGTGAGTGGGAGTCCGAGTATGCTAAACACGACATTGTGACAAAACAAATGTTTGCTAATTTTCTGGCTGAAAAGTGTCGAATATTAGAAACTATCAATTCTATTCCTCAACCTTTATGTAACGCTAATCAACATAATACTAGTAAGGCAAATAAACAACACATTAAAACTTTATTTTCTACGCATGTTCCTATTTGTAGTTTTTGTAATAAAAATCACACAATTTATAATTGTAAGAATTTCATTGATCTCAACCCATATTTAAGGCTGCAAGAGGCTAAAAAGCACAAGCTTTGCATAAATTGTCTTCGTGATAATCATAAAACCGAACAATGTCGCTCTTCTCCCTGCAGAAAATGTCAAGTAAAACACAATACATTATTGCATTTTAGCTTTAACCATAATGATACAAATCAAAACAGAATGCCTGCTAATTCAAATGCTCCATTAAATTGCAATGTTGCCACATCCTCTGAAATTCCTAAAATCTCAGAAAATAATCAAACTTGCCTATTTTCGGGTAATTGCATGTCCAATCGTGTTCTTTTATCTACGGCTTTGGTTGACATTGCTGACAATCAAGGTCGGATTCATTCATGTCGAATTTTATTGGATAGCGGCAGTGAGTCAAGCTTTATTAGCGAATCATTTTGCAAAAAATTAAATCTTAAAACTCAACCAATAAATTGCACAGTGACAGGTATTAATCAAAAGGCTACAAACATTTTGAAACATACTAAAGTTAAACTACAAGCTAGGCAAGTGCCCTTTAATATTGGTATCAAATGTTTAGTATTACCCAAAATAGCAAATCAAATACCAAGTTTCTTATTGGACGTTTCGCACATTAAAATTCCTCCTAATCTAATTTTAGCTGATCCATCTTATAATGTGCCTGGATCTATTGATATTTTGATAGGCGCAGATTACTTTTGGGATCTCTTAATGCTGGGTCAAATAAAGCTAGGCAAACATATGCCTACTCTCCAAAAAACCCAATTTGGTTGGATTGTTTCTGGCATGTCTCTTCCTCCATATGTAGATAATGAAAGTAACTCAGTCATGTGTAATTTAAGCACCTTACAACATCTTGAGAATCAAGTATCAAGATTTTGGGAAATCGAGGAAGTTCAAAATGTCAAAAATCTTTCCCCCGATGAAACATTTTGTGAACAGTTATTTCAAGAAACCACTCAGCAAACTTTAGATGGACGTTTTATCGTTCAGCTTCCACTTAAGAGGCCTGCTTCCTCTCTAGGCGATTCCAGAGAAGCAGCAATAAAACTACTTTTAAATCTTGAACAACGACTAAACAAAAATCCTGATCTTAAAAGACAATACTTTGACTTTTTAAATGAATATATTTCTCTTGGTCATATGACTCAAATCGATGTTTCTAGCTTGTCACATCAAACATGTTATTACCTACCGCATCATTGTGTCATCAAAGATTCTAGCACGACAACCAAGCTCAGAGTGGTTTTTAATGCTTCATCGCTAACCACTTCTGGGTTATCACTCAATGATATTCTAAGAGTTGGGCCCACTGTCCAACAAGACCTCTTTTCAATTGTTTTACGTGCCCGTAAGCACAATATAATGATAACCGCTGACATAGCCAAAATGTATAGGCAAGTCCTAGTCAGCGAGAACCAACGTTCAATGCAATTAATTTTGTGGAGATCTGACACTAATACTGACATTCAAACTTTTCAACTAAAAACACTTACTTACGGAACAGCACCTGCAGCTTTTCTATCCACTCGATGTCTTAAAGAAATATCGATAAGATGCAAACAATCTGATCCTAACATAAGTCAAATCATTGAAAATGATTTTTATATTGATGATTTATGCTCGGGTTGCACTTCTAAGGAAGAAGCTTTTTTTATAATAAATCGTATTTCTGATATTCTTGCATCTTTTGGTTTTCCTTTAAGAAAATTCATGTCTAATAATGCTGACATTATTTCAAGTCTAGATTCAACCCAAACTAAAGACACAATCTTTCGATTCGGCGAGCCAAACGAAAATAAAACTCTTGGCTTGCTCTGGAATTCGGAGTCTGATTTTTTGCAATATTTTATCAAAACTTTTGATCAATCTAATCCAACCAAGCGTAAAATTTTATCGTGTGTGTCTCAAATCTTTGATCCCTTGGGATTGCTTCAACCAGTAATCATCATTGCAAAGACCATTATTCAAAAATTATGGCAATGCAAGATTAGCTGGGATGAATCTATTCCCTTAGATCTCCATACAACCTGGTTGAAGTTTCAAAATAATTTACAAGAAATTAACAATATCCGAATTCCTCGCCATGTGTTACCTGAGAAATTCATCAAGGTACAGCTTCATGGCTTCTCTGATGCCAGTCAAATGGCATATGGAGCTTGTATTTATATAGTTTCTACAGATATAAACAATAAAATTCACAGTCACCTTCTCTGCTCTAAGACCAGAGTAGCTCCTTTGAAGGTTGTCACTATACCACGACTTGAGCTTTGCGCTGCACTGCTACTATCAGAGCTTATGCACAAGGTCAAGAACGCCTTAGCTTTAAATATAGATCAATGCTTCTATTGGTCTGATTCGACAATAGCATTATCCTGGATCAGATCCAATCCACAACACTGGAAAATATTCGTGGCTAACCGTGTCAATCAAATTCAGTCCCTAACTGACAGCAACTTGTGGAATTATGTAAATACACACGAAAATCCCGCGGATCTTTTGTCCCGTGGCCTTGATCCTAAAAACCTAATTAGTAATACCTTGTGGTGGCATGGGCCGCACTGGCTTGTTTCTTCTGAAGAAGAGTGGCCTACAAAATCTTTGGAAATTTCCAATATTATTGATGATTCAGAAAGACGTATAGAGAAGCCTATCTCCTTCATGGCCACAGCTTCTTCCTTTGATCTTTTAGAAAGATTCTCGACATTAACCAAGCTTCAAAGAGTAACTGCTTACTGTTACCGATTTTTCAAAAACTGTCGAGAACCTTGTAAAGGCAAATGTAAAATCGGCCACTTAGAAATAGTGGAGCTCAAACTTGCTCTCAGTAAGCTTGTATCTATGGTTCAAAAATGTGAATTTCCAAGGGAATATAATGATCTCAAAAACTTAAAAAATATTAGCCCTAAAAGTAAATTATTAAAACTTAATCCCTACCTTGACCAAGATGGTTTAATCCGAGTTGGAGGTAGATTAAAACATTCCGACTTTAATTATGAAAAAAGGCACCCTGCCATTTTGCCTGGGAGGCATGTACTCTCTAAACTAATAGTAACATATGAACATATTAGACTATTACACGCAGGTCCTCAACTATTATTAGCCTCTGTTAGGGATCGATTTTGGCCTACTTCGGGCAGAAACCTAGCTAAGCAAGTAGTAAAACAATGTGCACGTTGCTTTCGTTTTAACGCTACTTCAGCTTCACACATAATGGGAAACTTACCAGACTTTAGAGTGACACAAAATAGGCCATTTTATAATGTTGGGGTTGATTACTGTGGCCCATTTTTAATAAAGGATCGTTCTACTCGAAACTATAAAACTAGCAAGGCTTGGTTGTGCTTGTTTGTGTGTCTTAGTGTGAAGGCTATTCACTTGGAACTGGTATCCAGTTTAAGTACTGAAGCTTTTATCGCGACGCTTCGTAGGTTCTTTTCGAGAAGAGGTATAAGCGCGAATATTTACTCAGATCATGGATCAAACTTCGTCGGCGCTAAAAATGAAATATCTAAGTTTTTATTCAAAAATCAAAATGCTTTGAAATCTGAGTTTTCTCAAGAAAATATTCAATTTCATTTTATTCCTCCACATTCTCCCCACTTCGGTGGAATATGGGAGGCAGGAGTTAAATCCTCAAAGTATCATATCAAGAGAGTGCTTAATCAGACACCTCTTACTTTTGAAGAATTCTCAACCGTCCTCACTCAGATTGAGGCATGTCTTAATTCGCGACCCCTATACCCTTATTCCGAGGATCCTAATGATCCTCAGCCAATCACTCCTGGCCATTTTCTCATAGGCCAACGCTTAACTGCTTTACCTAGTCACGATTATTTGGACATAAAGGACAATGGCCTCACCAAACTACAACGACTTCAGAAGATAGTTCAAGGCTTCTGGAAAAGATGGTCTAAGGAATTCATCTCCGAACTACAACAGCGGTCAAAATGGAAGACGAACTGCAAGGACCTTCTGAAACCTGGGGTTGTCGTTCTTATCAAAGAAGATGGAGTACCTCCATTGAAGTGGAAACTTGGTTTGGTGCAAGCTGTTCATCCTGGATCCGATGGAGTTGTTCGAACCGCCACCATCAAGACTGCATCAACGGTTATCAAGAGACCAGCGGTAAAGCTTTGTGTTTTACCCAGATGCGAATAATCGTATTGAAGCCTTTAGGCTGTCAAGGGGGGCGGTATGTTCGATATTTATATGCAAACCCAACGTCCATAAAACTCAAGAAACTTATAATCGCAACTGCGCCGAAGCGTCAACCTCGCTGATACCTGATTACACCACCTGGCTTCCACGTCACCAAGCCGTCAGACAGACTTCAATCAACTTCCGAATCGAGCGTATAGACCGCTTCCTTTTTTAATCTGTATTCACACATAAGAGTATTTATTTTGTTGTAAAACTAAAATTAAAATATATACTTTAATTGGGAAAAACATCAAGTGTATTATTACACACAAACCGCAAAAAACATCATTTGCCTATCTTGTATATGCGAAATAGTAAATTTAAATTATATTCGAATAATAGATATTAGTAAGAGAGTGAGATATAATTATTTTTTTTTTTAAACAATTGGTAAGAAAAATTTTTAAAATAATTTAGAGTCCATCAAATGAACTTCAAAGATTAAATTGGAATCAAATCGGACAATGCTATAATGATTAATTGTTCTATTTTCTTAACCCTGGTTATGTCCAAAACTTAAAAAGGATCATTTGAGTCATCTTGTATAACCTAAATATTAATTTTAAAATAAATTTGAATAATAGATAACCGTAATTGAGTGAGATATGACAATTTTTTTAAAACATAATACATAAAATTATTTTTAAAAATTATTTAGGGTTAATCAAATTATATCAAAAATTGAATTAAAATTAAAACGGACCAATCTTCAACGCTATTAGTTATTATATTTTCTTAATTTTGGTTGTGTTCAAACCGCAAAAAACATCATTTGGCTATCTTGTATATGCGAAATAGTAAATTTAAATTATATTCGAATAATAGATATTAGTAAGAGAGTGAGATATAATTATTTTTTTTTTAAAACAATTGGTAAGAAAAATTTTAAAAATAATTTAGAGTCCATCAAATGAACTTCAAAGATTAAATTGGAATCAAATCGGACAATATATCAAAATATTTTTAAAAATCATTTAGGGTTAATCAAATTATATCTAAAAATTAAATTAAAATTAAATCGGAACAATCGCCAACGCTATTAGTTATTACATTTTCTTAACTCTGGTTGTGTTCAAACCGTAAAAAACATCATTTGGCTATCTTGTATATGGGAAATAGTAAATGTAAATTATATTCGAATAATAAATAACAGTAATAGAGTGAGATATAATTATTTTTTTTAAAAACAATTCATAAGAAAAATTTTAAAAATAATTTACAGTACATCAAAATGAACTTCAAACATTAAATTGAAATCAAATCGGACAATGCTATAATGATTAATTGTTCTATTTTCTTAACCCTGGTTATGTCCAAAACTTAAAAAGGATCATTTGGGTCATCTTGTATAACCTAAATATTAATTTTAAAATAAATTTGAACAATAGATAAGCGTAATTGAGCGAGATATAATTATTTTTTTAAAAAACAATTCATAAGAAAAATTTTAAAAATAATTTACAGTACATCAAATGAACTTCAAAGATTAAATTGGAATCAAATCGGACAATGATATAATGATTAATTGTTCTATTTTCTTAACCCTGGTTATGTCCAAAACTTAAAAAGGATCATTTGAGTCATCTTGTATAACTTAAATATTAATTTTAAAATAAATTTGAATAATAGATAACCGTAATTGAGTGAGATATGACTATTTTTATTAAACACAATATATCAAAATATTTTTAAAAATCATTTAGGGTTAATCAAATTATATCTAAAAATTAAATTAAAATTAAATCGGAACAATTGTTAACGTGAAGAGTTATTACATTTTCTCAACTCTGGTTGTGTTCAAACCGTAAAAAACATCATTTGGCTATCTTGTATATGGGAAATAGTAAATGTAAATTATATTCGAATAATAAATAACAGTAATAGAGTGAGATATAATTATTTTTTTTAATAACAATTCATAAGAAAAATTTTTAAAATAATTTACAGTACATCAAATGGACTTCAAAAATTAAATTGGAATCAAATCGGACAATGCTATAATGATTAATTGTTCTATTTTCTTAACCCTGGTTATGTCCAAAACTTAAAAAGGATCATTTGGGTCATCTTGTATAACCTAAATATTAATTTTAAAATAAATTTGAACAATAGATAAGCGTAATTGAGCGAGATATAATTATTTTTTTAAAAAACAATTCATAAGAAAAATTTTAAAAATAATTTACAGTACATCAAATGAACTTCAAAGATTAAATTGGAATCAAATCGGACAATGATATAATGATTAATTGTTCTATTTTCTTAACCCTGGTTATGTCCAAAACTTAAAAAGGATCATTTGGGTCATCTTGTGTAAACTAAATATGAATTTTAAAAAATATTTGAATAATAGATAACCGTAATTGAGTGAGGCTATAATGATTAATTGTTCTATTTTCTTAACCCTGGTTATGTCCAAAACTTAAAAAGGATCATTTGGGTCATCTTGATAACCTAAATATTAATTTTAAATTATATTTGAATAATAGATAACCGTAATAGAGTGAGATATGACTATTTTTTTAAAACATAATACATAAATTTATTTTAAAAAATTATTTAGGGTTAATCAAATTATATATAAAAATTGAATTAAAATTAAATCGGAACAATCGCCAACCCTGTTAGTTATTACATTTTCTTAACTCTGGTTGTGTTCAAACCGCAAAAAACATCATTTGCCTATCTTGTATATGCGAAATAGTAAATTTAAATTATATTCGAATAATAGATATTAGTAAGAGAGTGAGATATAATTATTTTTTTTTTTAAACAATTGGTAAGAAAAATTTTTAAAATAATTTAGAGTCCATCAAATGAACTTCAAAGATTAAATTGGAATCAAATCGGACAATGCTATAATGATTAATTGTTCTATTTTCTTAACCCTGGTTATGTCCAAAACTTAAAAAGGATCATTTGAGTCATCTTGTATAACCTAAATATTAATTTTAAAATAAATTTGAATAATAGATAACCGTAATTGAGTGAGATATGACAATTTTTTTAAAACATAATACATAAAATTATTTTTAAAAATTATTTAGGGTTAATCAAATTATATCAAAAATTGAATTAAAATTAAAACGGACCAATCTTCAACGCTATTAGTTATTATATTTTCTTAATTTTGGTTGTGTTCAAACCGCAAAAAACATCATTTGGCTATCTTGTATATGCGAAATAGTAAATTTAAATTATATTCGAATAATAGATATTAGTAAGAGAGTGAGATATAATTATTTTTTTTTTTAAAACAATTGGTAAGAAAAATTTTAAAAATAATTTAGAGTCCATCAAATGAACTTCAAAGATTAAATTGGAATCAAATCGGACAATATATCAAAATATTTTTAAAAATCATTTAGGGTTAATCAAATTATATCTAAAAATTAAATTAAAATTAAATCGGAACAATCGCCAACGCTATTAGTTATTACATTTTAACTCTGGTTGTGTTCAAACCGTAAAAAGCATCATTTGGCTATCTTGTATATGGGAAATAGTAAATGTAAATTATATTCTAATAATAAATAACAGTAATAGAGTGAGATATAATTATTTTTTTTTTAAAAAATTCATAAGAAAAATTTTAAAAATAATTTACAGTACATCAAATGGACTTCAAAAATTAAATTGGAATCAAATCGGACAATGCTATAATGATTAATTGTTCTATTTTCTTAACCCTGGTTATGTCCAAAACTTAAAAAGGATCATTTGGGTCATCTTGTATAACCTAAATATTAATTTTAAAATAAATTTGAACAATAGATAAGCGTAATTGAGCGAGATATAATTATTTTTTTAAAAAACAATTCATAAGAAAAATTTTAAAAATAATTTACAGTACATCAAATGAACTTCAAAGATTAAATTGGAATCAAATCGGACAATGATATAATGATTAATTGTTCTATTTTCTTAACCCTGGTTATGTCCAAAACTAAAAAGGGATCATTTGAGTCATCTTGTATAACCTAAATATTAATTTTAAAATAAATTTGAATAATAGATAACCGTAATTGAGTGAGATATGACTATTTTTTTTAAACATAATACATAAAACTATTTTTAAAAATCATTTAGGGTTAATCAAATTATATCTAAAAATTGAATTAAAATTAAATCGGAACAATCGCCAACGCTATTAGTTATTACATTTTCTTAACTTTGGTTGTGTTCAAACCGCAAAAAACATCATTTGGCTAAAAATTAAATTTAAATCATATCGAAACAAAAGCTATAGGTAGTAGTAATCGATTTTCTTTATTCTGGTTATGTCCAAAACTTAAAAAGGATCATTTGGGTCATCTTGTGTAAACTAAATATGAATTTTAAAAAATATTTGAATAATAGATAACCGTAATTGAGTGAGATATGACTTTTTTCTTTAAAAACAATACATCAAAATATTTTTAAAAATCATTTAGGGTTAATCAAATTATATCTAAAAATAATTTAAAATTAAATCGGAACAATCGTTAACGCTATTAGTTATTATATTTTCTTAATTCTGGTTGTGTTCAAACCGTAAAAAACATCATTTGGCTATCTTGTATATGCGAAATAGTAAATGTTAATTATATTCGAATAATAAAAAACAGTAATAGAGTGAGATATAATTATTTTTTTAAAAAACAATTCATAAGAAAAATTTTAAAAATAATTTACAGTACATCAAATGAACTTCAAAGATTAAATTGAAATCAAATCGGACAATGCTATAATGATTAATTGTTCTATTTTCTTAACCCTGGTTATGTCCAAAACTTAAAAACGATCATTTGAGTCATTTTATATAACCTAAATATTAATTTTAAAATAAATTTGAATAATAGATAACCGTAATTAAGTGAGATATCATTATTTTTTTAAAAAAACAATTCATAAGAAAAATTTAAAAAATAATTTACAGTACATCAAATGAACTTCAAAAATTAAATTGGAATCAAATCGGACAATGCAATAATGATTAATTGTTCTATTTTCTTAACCCTGGTTATGTCCAAAACTTAAAAAGGATTATTTGAGTCATCTTGTATAACCTAAATATTAATTTTAAAATAAATTTGAATAATAGATAACCGTAATTAAGTGAGATATCATTATTTTTTTAAAAAAACAATTCATAAGAAAAATTTAAAAAATAATTTACAGTTCATCAAATGGACTTCAAAAATTAAATTGGAATCAAATCGGACAATGCTATAATGATTAATTGTTCTATTTTCTTAACCCTGGTTATGTCCAAAACTTAAAAAGGATCATTTGGGTCATCTTGTATAACCTAAATATTAATTTTAAAATAAATTTGAACAATAGATAAGCGTAATTGAGCGAGATATAATTTTTTTTTTTTAAAAACAATTCATAAGAAAAATTTTAAAAATAATTTACAGTACATCAAATGAACTTCAAAGATTAAATTGGAATCAAATCGGACAATGATATAATGATTAATTGTTCTATTTTCTTAACCCTGGTTATGTCCAAAACTTAAAAGGGATCATTTGAGTCATCTTGTATAACCTAAATATTAATTTTAAAATAAATTTAAATAATAGATAACCGTAATTGAGTGAGATATGACTATTTTTTTTAAACATAATACATAAAACTATTTTTAAAAATCATTTAGGGTTAATCAAATTATATCTAAAAATTGAATTAAAATTAAATCGGAACAATCGCCAACGCTATTAGTTATTACATTTTCTTAACTTTGGTTGTGTTCAAACCGCAAAAAACCTCATTTGGCTAAAAATTAAATTTAAATCATATCGGAACAATAGCTATAGGTAGTAGTAATCGATTTTCTTTATTCTGGTTATGTCCAAAACTTAAAAAGGATCATTTGGGTCATCTTGTGTAAACTAAATATGAATTTTAAAAAATATTTGAATAATAGATAACCGTAATTGAGTGAGATATGACTTTTTTCTTTAAACACAATACATCAAAATATTTTTAAAAATCATTTAGGGTTAATCGAATTATATCTAAAAATAATTTAAAATTAAATCGGAACAATCGTTAACGCTATTAGTTATTATATTTTCTTAATTCTGGTTGTGTTCAAACCGTAAAAAACATCATTTGGCTATCTTGTATATGCGAAATAGTAAATGTAAATTATATTCGAATAATAAAAAACAGTAATAGAGTGAGATATAATTATTTTTTTAAAAAACAATTCATAAGAAAAATTTTAAAAATAATTTACAGTACATCAAATGAACTTCAAACATTAAATTGGAATCAAATCGGACAATGCTATAATGATTAATTTTTCAACTTTCTTAACCCTGGTTATGTCCAAAACTTAAAAAGGATCATTTGAGTCATCTTGTATAACCTAAATATTAATTTTAAAATAAATTTGATTAATAGATAACCGTAATTGAGTGAAATAAGACTATTTCTTTTAAACACAATATATCAAAATATTTTTAAAAATCATTTAGGGTTAATGAAATTATATCTAAAAATTAAATTAAAATTAAATCGGAACAATCGCCAACGCTATTAGTTATTACATTTTCTTAACTCTGGTTGTGTTCAAACCGTAAAAAACATCATTTGACTATCTTGTATATGCAAAATAGTAAATTTAAATTATATTCGAATAATAGATAACAGTAATATAGTGAAATATAATTATTTTTTTTTAAAAACAATACATAAGAAAAATTTTAAAAATAATTTACAATACATTAAATGAACTTGAAAAATTAAATTGGAGTCAAATCGAACAATGCTATAATGATTAATTTTTCAACTTTCTTACCCCTGGTTATGTCCAAAACTTAATAAGGATCATTTGAGTCATCTTGTATAACCTAAATATTAATTTTAAAACAAATTTGAATAATAGATAACCGTAATTGAGTGAGATATGATTATTTTTTTAAAAAACAATTCATAAGAAAAATTTTAAAAATAATTTACAGTACATCAAATGAACTTTAAAAATTAAATTGGAAACAAATCGGACAATTCAATAATGATTAATTGTTCTATTTTCTTAACCGTGGTTATGTCCAAAACTTAAAAAGGATCATTTGAGTCATCTTGTATAACCTAAATATTAATTTTAAAATAAATTTGAATAATAGATAACCGTAATTGACTGAGATATGACTATTTTTTTAAAACATAAGACATAAAATTATTTAAAAAAATTATTTAGGGTTAATCAAATTATATCTAAAAATTAAATTAAAATTAAAACAGAACAGTCTTTAACGCCATCAGTTATTATATTTTCTTAATTTTGGTTGTGTTCAGACCGTAAAAAACATCATTTGGCTATCTTGTATATGGGAAATAGTAAATTTAAATTGTATTCGAATAATAGATAACAGTAATAGAGTGAGATATAATTATTTTTTAAAAAAACAATTCATAAGAAAAATTTTAAAAATAATTTACAGTACATCAAATGAACTTTAAAAATTAAATTGGAAACAAATCGGACAATGCAATAATGATTAATTGTTCTATTTTCTTAACCCTGGTTATGTCCAAAAGTTAAAAAGGATCATTTGAGTCATCTTGTATAACCTAAATATTATTTTAAAATAAATTTGATTAATAGATAACCGTAATTGAGTGAGATAAGACTATTTTTTTTTAAACACTATATCAAAATATTTTTAAAAATCATTTAGGGTTAATGAAATTTTATCTAAAAATTAAATTAAAATTAAATCGGAACAATCGCCAACGCTATTAGTTATTACATTTTCTTAACTCTGGTTGTGTTCAAACCGTAAAAAACATCATTTGACTATCTTGTATATGCAAAATAGTAAATTTAAATTATATTCGAATAATAGATAACAGTAATAGAGTGAGATATAATTATTTTTTAAAAAAACAGTTCATAAGAAAAATTTTAAAAATAATTTACAATACATTAAATGAACTTCAAAAATTAAATTGGAATCAAATCGAACAATGCTGAAATGATAAATTGTTCTATTTTCCTAACCGTGGTTATGTCCAAAACTTAAAAAAGATCATTTGGGTCATCTTGTATAACCTAAATATTAATTTTAAAATAAATTTGAATAATAGATAACCGTAATTGAATGAGATATGACTATTTTTTTAAAACACAATACATAAAACTATTTTTAAAAATCATTTAGGGTTAATCAAATTATATATAAAAATGAAATTAAAATTAAATCGGAACAATCACCAACGCTATTAGTTATTACATTTTCTTAACTCTGGTTGTGTTCAAACCGTAAAAAAACATCATTTGGCTATCTTGTATATGGGAAATAGTTAATTTAAATTCTATTCGAATAATAGATAACAGTAATAGAGTGAGATATAATTATTTTTTAAAAAAACAATTCATAAGAAAAATTTTATAAAAATAATTTACAGTACATCAAATGAACTTTAAAAATTAAATTGGAAACAAATCGGACAATGCTATAATGAATAATTGTTCTATTTTCTTAACCCCTGGTTATGTCCAAAACTTAAAAAGGATCATTTGAGTCATCTTGTATAAACCTAAATATTAATTTTAAAATAAATTTGAATAATAGATAAACCGTAATTGAGTGAGATATAATTATTTTTTTTTTAAAAAACAATTCATAAGAAAAATTTTAAAAATAATTTATAGTACATCAAATTGACTTCAAAAATTAAATTGGAATTAAATCGGACAATGCTATAATGATTAATTGTTCTATTTTCTTAACCCTGGTTATGTCCAAAACTTAAAAAGGATCATTTGGGTCATCTTGATAACCTAAATATTAATTTTAAATTATATTTGAATAATAGATAACCGTAATTGAGTGATATATGACTATTTTTTTTAAAACATAATACATAAAACTATTTTTAAAAATCATTTAGTGTTAATCAAATTATATCTAAAAATTTAATTAAAATTAAATCGGAACAATCACCAACGCAAATTAGTTATTATATTTTCTTAACTCTGGTTGTGTTCAAAACCGCAAAAAACATCATTTGGCTATCTTGTATATGCGAAATAGTAATTTTAAATTATATTCGAATAATAGATATCAGTAATAGAGTGAGATATAATTATTTTTTTAAAACAAAATTCATAAGAAAAAATTTTAAAAATAATTTCCAGTCCTTCAAATGAACTTCAAAGATGAAATTGGAATCAAATCGGACAATGCTATAATGATTAATTGTTCTCTTTTCTTAACCCTGGTTATGTCCAAAACTTAAAAAGGATCATTTGAGCCATCTTGTATAACCTAAATATTAATTTTAAAATAAAATTTGAATAATAGATAACCGTAATTGAGTGAGATATGACTATTTTTTTTAAACACAATATATCAAAATATTTTTAAAAATCATTTAGGGTTAATCAAATTATATATAAAAATTGAATTAAAATTAAATCGGAACAATCGCCAACCCTGTTAGTTATTACATTTTCTTAACTCTGGTTGTGTTCAAACCGCAAAAAACATCATTTGGCTATCTTGTATATACGAAATAGTAAATTTAAATTATATTCGAATAATAGATATTAGTAATAGAGTGAGATATAATTATTTTTTTAAAAAACAATTCATAAGAAAAATTTTAAAAATAATTTCCAGTCCTTCAAATGAACTTCAAAGATGAAATTGGAATCAAATCGGACAATGCTATAATGATTAATTGTTCTCTTTTCTTAACCCTGGTTATGTCCAAAACTTAAAAAGGATCATTTGAGTCATTTTTTATAACCTAAATATTAATTTTAAAATAAATTTGAATAATAGATAACCGTAATTGAGTGAGATATGACTATTTTTTTAAAACATAATACATAAAATTATTTTAAAAAATTATTTAGGGTTAATCAAATTATATCTAAAAATTGAATTAAAATTAAATCGGAACAATCGCCAACCCTATTAGTTATTACATTTTCTTAACTCTGGTTGTGTTCAAATCGTAAAAAACATCATTTGGCTATCTTGTATATGCGAAATAGTAAATTTAAATTCTATTCGAATAATAGATAACAGTAATAGAGTGAGATATAATTATTTTTTTAAAAAACAATTTATAAGAAAAGTTTTAAAAATAATTTACAGTACATCAAATGAACTTCAAACATTAAATTGGAATCAAATCGGACAATGCTATAATGATTAATTTTTTCAACTTTCTTAACCCTGGTTATGTCCAAAACTTAAAAAGGATCATTTGAGTCATCTTGTATAACCTAAATATTAATTTTAAAATAAATTTGAATAATAGATAACCGTAATTGAGTGAGATATGACTATTTTTATTAAACAAAATATATCAAAATATTTTTAAAAATTATTTAGGGTTAATCAAATTATACCTAAAAATTAAATTAAAATTAAAACGGACCAATCTTCAACGCTATTAGTTTATATATTTTCTTAATTCTGGTTGTGTTCAAATCGTAAAAAACATCATTTGGCTATCTTGTATATGCGAAATAGTAAATTTAAATTCTATTCGAATAATAGATAACAGTAATAGAGTGAGATATGATTATTTTTTTTAAAAAACAATTCATATGAAAAATTTTAAAAATAATTTACAGTACATCAAATGAACTTCAAACATTAAATTGGAATCAAATCGGACAATGCTATAATGAATTATTGTTCTATTTTCTTAACCCTGGTTATGACCAAAACTTAAAAAGCATCAATTGAGTCATCTTGTATGACCTAAATATTAATTTTAAAATAAATTTGAATTATAGATAACCGTAATTGAGTGAGATATGACTATTTTTTTAAAACGAAATACATAAAAATATTTTTAAAAATTATTTAGGGTTAATCATATTATATCTAAAGATTGAATTAAAATTAAATCGGAGCAATCGCCAACCCTATTAGTTATTACATTTTCTTAACTCTGGTTGTGTTCAAACCGCAAAAAACATCATTTGGCTATCTTGTATATGCGAAATAGTAAATTTAAATTATATTCGAATAATAGATATCAGTAATAGAGTGAGATATAATTATTTTTTTAAAAAACAATTCATAGGAAAAATTTTAAAAATAATTTACAGTCCATCAAATGAACTTCAAAGATGAAATTGGAATCAAATCGGACAATGCTATAATGATTAATTGTTCTATTTTCTTAACCCTGGTTATGTCCAAAACTTAAAAAGGATCATTTGAGTCATCTTGTATAACCTAAATATTAATTTTAAAATAAATTTGAATAATAGATAACCGTAATTGAGTGAGATATGACCATTTTTTTTTAACACAATATATCAAAATATTTTTAAAAATCATTTAGGGTAAATCAAATTATATATAAAAATTGAATTAAAATTAAATCGGAACAATCGCCAACCCTATTAGTTATTACATTTTCTTAACTCTGGTTGTGTTCAAACCGCAAAAAACATCATTTGGCTATCTTGTATATGCGAAATAGTAAATTTAAATTATATTCGAATAATAGATATCAGTAATAGAGTGAGATATAATTATTTTTTTAAAAAACAATTTATAAGAAAAATTTTAAAAATAATTTAGTCCATCAAATGAACTTCAAAGATGAAATTGGAATCAAATCGGACAATGATTAATTGTTCTATTTTCTTAACCCTGGTTATGTCCAAAATTTAAAAAGGATCATTTGAGTAATCTTGTATAATCTAAATATTCATTTTAAAATAAATTTGAATAATAGATAACCGTAATTGAGTGAGATGACAATTATTATTAAACACAATATATCAAAATATTTTTAAAAATCATTTAGGGTTAATCAAATTATATATAAAAATTAAATCGGAACAATCGTTAATGCGAAGAATTATTATATTTTCTTAATTCTGGTTGTGTTCAAACCGTAAAAAACATCATTTGGCTATCTTGTATATGCGAAATAGTGAATGTAAATTATATTCGAATAATAAATAGCAGTAATAGAGTGAGATATAATTATTTTTTTAAAAAACAATTCATAAGAAAAATTTAAAAAAAAATTTACAGTACATCAAATGAACTTCAAAAATTAAATTGGAATCAAATCGGACAATGCAATAATGATTAATTGTTCTATTTTCTTAACCCTGGTTATGTCCAAAACTTAAAAAGGATCATTTGAGTCATCTTGTATAACCTAAATATTAATTTTAAAATAAATTTGAATAATAGATAACCGTAATTGAGTGAGATATGACCATTTTTCTTAAACACAATATACCAAAATATTTTAAAAAATCATTTAGGGTTAATCCAATTATATATAAAAATTAAATCGGAACAATCGTTAATGCGAAGAATTATTATATTTTCTTAATTCTGGTTGTGTTCAAACCGTAAAAAACATCATTTGGCTATCTTGTATATGCGAAATAGTGAATGTAAATTATATTCGAATAATAAATAGCAGTAATAGAGTGAGATATAATTATTTTTTTAAAAAACAATTCATAAGAAAAATTTAAAAAAAAATTTACAGTACATCAAATGAACTTCAAAAATTAAATTGGAATCAAATCGGACAATGCAATAATGATTAATTGTTCTATTTTCTTAACCCTGGTTATGTCCAAAACTTAAAAAGGATCATTTGAGTCATCTTGTATAACCTAAATATTAATTTTAAAATAAATTTGAATAATAGATAACCGTAATTGAGTGAGATATGACCATTTTTCTTAAACACAATATACCAAAATATTTTAAAAAATCATTTAGGGTTAATCCAATTATATATAAAAATTAAATCGGAACAATCGTTAATGCGAAGAATTATTATATTTTCTTAATTCTGGTTGTGTTCAAACCGTAAAAAACATCATTTGGCTATCTTGTATATGCGAAATAGTGAATGTAAATTATATTCGAATAATAAATAGCAGTAATAGAGTGAGATATAATTATTTTTTTAAAAAACAATTCCTAAGAAAAATTTAAAAAAAAATTTACAGTACATCAAATGAACTTCAAAAATTAAATTGGAATCAAATCGGACAATGCAATAATGATTAATTGTTCTATTTTCTTAACCCTGGTTATGTCCAAAACTTAAAAAGGATCATTTGAGTCATCTTGTATAACCTAAATATTAATTTTAAAATAAATTTGAATAATAGATAACCGTAATTGAGTGAGATATGACCATTTTTTTTAAACACAATATATCAAAATATTTTTAAAAATCATTTAGGGTAAATCAAATTATATATAAAAATTGAATTAAAATTAAATCGGAACAATCGCCAACCCTATTAGTTATTACATTTTCTTAACTCTGGTTGTGTTCAAACCGCAAAAAACATCATTTGGCTATCTTGTATATGCGAAATAGTAAATTTAAATTATATTCGAATAATAGATATTAGTAATAGAGTAAGATATAATTATTTTTTTTTAAAACAACTGATAAGAAAAATTTTAAAAATAATTTAGAGTCCATCAAATGAACTTCAAAGATTAAATTGAAATCAAATCGGACAATGCTATAATGATTAATTATTCTATTTTCTTAACCCTGGTTATGTCCAAAAGTTAAAAAGGATCATTTGGGTCATCTTGTATAACCTAAATATTAATTTTAAAATAAATTTGAATAATAGATAACCGTAATTGAGTGAGATATGACTATTTTTTTTTAAACACAATACATCAAAATATTTTTAAGAGTTATTTAGGGTTAATCAAATTATACCTAAAAATTAAATTAAAATTAAAACGGACCAATCTTCAACGCTATTAGTTATTATATTTTCTTAATTCTGGTTGTGTTCAAATCGTAAAAAACATCATTTGGCTATCTTGTATATGCGAAATAGTAAATTTAAATTCTATTTGAATAATAGATAACAGTAATAGAGTGAGATATAATTATTTTTTTAAAAAACAATTTATAAGAAAAATTTTAAAAATAATTTACAGTACATCAAATGAACTTCAAACATTAAATTGGAATCAAATCGGACAATGCTATAATGATTAATTTTTCAACTTTCTTAACCCTGGTTATGTCCAAAACTTAAAAAGGATCATTTGAGTCATCTTGTATAATCTAAATATTAATTTTAAAATAAATTTGAATAATAGATAACCGTAATTGAGTGAGATATGACTATTTTTATTAAACACAATATATCAAAATATTTTTAAAAATCATTTAGGGTTAATCAAATTAAATCGGAACAATCGTTAACGCGAAGAGTTATAATATTTTCTTAATTCTGGTTGTGTTCAAACCGTAAAAAACATCATTTGGCTATCTTGTATATGCGAAATAGTAAATTTAAATTATATTCGAATAATAGATAACAGTAATAGAGTGAGATATGGTTATTTTTTTTAAAAACTTAAAAAGGATCATTTCAGTCATCTTATATAACCTAAATATTAATTTTAAAATAAATGTGAATAATAGATAACCGCAATTGAGTGAGATCTGACTATTTTTTTTAAACACAATACATCAAAATATTTTTAAGTCATTTAGGGTTAATCAAATTATACCTAAAAATTAAATTAAAATTAAAACGGAACAATCTTTAACGCTATTAGTTATTATATTTTCTAAATTCTGGTTGTGTTCAAATCGTAAAAATCATCATTTGGCTTGTATATGCGAAATAGTAAATTTAAATTCTATTCGAATAATAGATAACAGTAATAGAGTGAGATATGATTATTTTTTTAAAATATAATACATAAAACTATTTTTAAAAATCATTTAGGGTTAATCAAATTATATCTAAAAATAATTTAAAATTAAATCGGAACAATCGTAAACGCTATAAGTTATTATATTTTCTTATTTCTGGTTGTGTTCAAACCGTAAAAAACATCATTTGGCTATCTTGTATATGCGAAATAGTAAATGTTAATTATATTCGAATAATAAAAAACAGTAATAGAGTGAGATATAATTATTTTTTTAAAAAACAATTCATAAGAAAAATTTTAAAAATAATTTACAGTACATCAAATGAACTTCAAAGATTAAATTGAAATCAAATCGGACAATGCTATAATGATTAATTGTTCTATTTTCTTAACCCTGGTTATGTCCAAAACTTAAAAACGATCATTTGAGTCATTTTATATAACCTAAATATTAATTTTAAAATAAATTTGAATAATAGATAACCGTAATTGAGTGAGATATCATTATTTTTTTAAAAAAACAATTCATAAGAAAAATTTTAAAAATAATTTACAGTACATCAAATGAACTTCAAAAATTAAATTGGAATCAAATCGGACAATGCAATAATGATTAATTGTTCTATTTTCTTAACCCTGGTTATGTCCAAAACTTAAAAAGGATCATTTGAGTCATCTTGTATAACCTAAATATTAATTTTAAAATAAATTTAAATAATAGATAACCGTAATTAAGTGAGATATGACTATTTTTATTAAACACAATATATCAAAATATTTTTGAAAATCATTTAGGGTTAATGAAATTATATCTAAAAATTAAATTAAAATTAAATCGGAACAATCGCCAACGCTATTAGTTATTACATTTTCTTAACTCTGGTTGTGTTCAAACCGTAAAAAACATCATTTGGCTATCTTGTATATGGGAAATAGTAAATGTAAATTATATTCGAATAACAAATAACAGTAATAGAGTGAGATATAATTATTTTTTTTAAAAACAATTCATTAGAAAAATTTTAAAAATAATTTACAGTACATCAAATGGACTTCAAAAATTAAATTGGAATCAAATCAGACAATGCTATAATGATTAATTGTCCTATTTTCTTAACCCTGGTTATGTCCAAAACTAAAAAAGGATCATTTGGGTCATCTTGTATAACCTAAATATTAATTTTAAAATAAATTTGAATAATAGATAACCGTAATTGAGTGAGATATGACTATTTTTTTAAAACATAATACATAAAACGATTTTTAAAAATCATTTAGGGTTAATCAAATTATATCTAAAAATTGAATTAAAATTAAATCGGAACAATCGCCAACGCTATTAGTTATTACATTTTCTTACCTTTGGTTGTGTTCAAACCGCAAAAAACATCATTTGGCTAAAAATTAAATTTAAATCATATCGGAACAATAGCTATATGTAGTAGTAATCGATTTTCTTTATTCTGGTTATGTCCAAAACTTAAAAAGGATCATTTGGGTCATCTTGTGTAAACTAAATATGAATTTTAAAAAATATTTGAATAATAGATAACCGTAATTGAGTGAGATATGACTTTTTTCTTTAAACACAATACATCAAAATATTTTTAAAAATCATTTAGGGTTAATCAAATTATATCTAAAAATAATTTAAAATTAAATCGGAACAATCGTTAACGCTATTAGTTATTATATTTTCTTAATTCTGGTTGTTTTCAAACCGTACAAAAACATCATTTGGCTATCTTGTATATGCGAAATAGTAAATGTAAATTATATTCGAATAATAAAAAACAGTAATAGAGTGAGATATAATTATTTTTTTAAAAAACAATTCATAAGAAAAATTTTAAAAATAATTTACAGTACATCAAATGAACTTCAAAGATTAAATTGGAATCATATCGGACAATGCTATAGTGGTTAATTGTTCTATTTTCTTAACCCTGGTTATGACCAAAACTTAAAAAGCATCAATTGAGTCATCTTGTAGAACCTATATATTACATTATTACATTTTCTTAACTCTGGTTGTGTTCAAACCGTAAAAAACATCATTTGGCTATCTTGTGTATGCGAAATAGTAATTTTAAATTATATTCGAATAATAGATAACAGTAATACAGTGAGATATGATTATTTTTTTAAAAAGCAATTCATAAGAAAAATTTTAAAAATAATTTACAGTACATCAAATGAACTTTAAAAATTAAATTGGAAACAAATCGGACAATGCAATAATGAATAATTGTTCTATTTTCTTAACCCTGGTTATGTCCAAAACTTAAAAGGGATGGGTGTTCAAACCGCAAAAAACATCATTTGGCTATCTTGTATATGCGAAATAGTAAATTTACATTATATTCGAATAATAGATATTAGTAATAGAGTGAGATATAATTATTTTTTTTAAAAACAATTCATAAGAAAAATTTTAATAATAATTTACAGTCCATCAAATGAACTTCAAAGATTAAATTGGAATCAAATCGGACAATGCTATAATGATTAATTGTTCTATTTTCTTAACCCTGGTTATGTCCAAAACTTAAAAAGGATCATTTCAGTCATCTTGTATAACCTAAATATTAATTCTAAAATAAATTAGAATAATAGATAACCGTAATTGAGTGAGATATGACTATTTTTTTAAAACATAATACATAAAATTATTTTAAAAAATTATTTAGGGTTAATCAAATTATATCAAAAATTGAATTAAAATTAAATCAGAACAATCGCCAACGCTATTAGTTATTACATTTTCTTAACTCTGGTTGTGTTCAAACCGTAAAAAACATCATTTGGCTATCTTGTATGTGGGAAATAGTAAATTTAAATTCTATTCGAATAATAGAAAACAGTAATAGAGTGAGATATGATTATTTTTTTTTAAAACAATTCATAAGAAAAATTTTAATAATAATTTACAGTCCATCAAATGAACTTCAAAGATTAAATTGGAATCAAATCGGACAATGCTATAATGATTAATTGTTCTATTTTCTTAACCCTGGTTATGTCCAAAACTTAAAAAGGATCATTTCAGTCATCTTGTATAACCTAAATATTAATTCTAAAATAAATTAGAATAATAGATAACCGTAATTGAGTGAGATAAGACTATTTTTTTTAAACACAATATATCAAAATATTTTTAAAAATCATTTAGGGTTAATCAAATAATATCTAAAAATTGAATTAAAATTAAATCGGAACAATCGCCAACGCTATTAGTTATTACATTTTCTTAACTCTGGTTGTGTTCAAACCGTAAAAAACATCATTTGGCTATCTTGTATATGGGAAATAGTAAATGTAAATTATATTCGAATAATAAATAACAGTAATAGAGTGAGATATAATTATTTTTTTTAAAAACAATTCATAAAAAAAATTTTAAAAATAATTTACAGTGCATCAAATTGACTTCAAATATTAAATTGGAATTAAATCGGACAATGCTATAATGATTAATTGTTCTATTTTCTTAACCCTGGTTATGTCCAAAACTTAAAAAATATCATTTGAGTCATCTTGTATAACATAAATATTAATTTTGAAATAAATTTGAATAATAGATAACCGTAATTGAGTGAGATAACTATTTTTAAAAATTATTTAGGGTTAATCAAATTATATCTAAAAATTAAATTAAAATTAAAACGGAACAATCTTTAACGCTATTAGTTATTATATTTTCTAAATTCTGGTTGTGTTCAAATCGTAAAAAACATTATTTGGCTATCTTGTATATGCGAAATAGTAAATTTAAATTCTATTCGAATAATAGATAACAGTAATACAGTGAGATATGATTATTTTTTTAAAAAACAATTCATAAGAAAAATTTTAAAAATAATTTACAGTACATCAAATGAACTTCAAACATTAAATTGGAATCAAATCGGACAATGCTATAATGATTAATTTTTTTACTTTCTTAACCCTGGTTATGTCCAA
Organism: Anthonomus grandis grandis; assembly: GCF_022605725.1. Lineage (NCBI taxonomy): Eukaryota > Metazoa > Arthropoda > Insecta > Coleoptera > Curculionidae > Anthonomus > Anthonomus grandis. The sequence goes on from NW_026088498.1 coordinate 63,579, forward strand.
AACTTAAAAAATATCATTTGAGTCATCTTGTATAACCTAAATATTAATTTTGAAATAAATTTGATTAATAGATAACCGTAATTGAGTGAGATAACTATTTTTAAAAATTATTTAGTGTTAATCAAATTATATCTAAAAATTGAATTAAAATTAGATCGGAACAATCGCCAACGCTATTAGTTATTAAATTTTCTTAACTCTAGTTGTGCTCAAACCGTAAAAAACATCATTTGGCTATCTTGTATGTGGGAAATAGTAAATTTAAATTTTATTCGAATAATAGATATCAGGAATAGAGTGAGATATAATTATTTTTTTAAAAAACAATTTATAAGAAAAATTTTAAAAATAATTTAGTCCATCAAATGAACTTCAAAGATGAAATTGGAATCAAATCGGACATTGCTATAATGATTAATTGTTCTATTTTCTTAACCCTGGTTATGTCCAAAACTTAAAAAGGATCATTTGAGTCATCTTGTATAACCTAAATATTAATTTTAAAATAAATTTGATAAATAGATAACCGTAATTGAGTGAGATAAGACTATTTTTTTTAAACACAATATATCAAAATATTTTTAAAAATCATTTAGGGTTAATGAAATTATATCTAAAAATTAAATTAAAATTAAATCGGAACAATCGCCAACGCTATTAGTTATTACATTTTCTTAACTCTGGTTGTGTTCAAACCGTAAAAAACATCATTTGACTATCTTGTATATGCAAAATAGTAAATTTAAATTATATTCGAATAATAGATAACAGTAATATCGTGAGATATAATTATTTTTTTTAAAAACAATACATAAGAAAAATTTTAAAAATAATTTATAATACATTAAATGAACTTCAAAAATTAAATTGGAATCAAATCGAACAATGCTGTAATGATAAATTGTTCTATTTTCTTAACCGTGGTTATGTCCAAAACTTAAAAAAGATCATTTGGGTCATCTTGTATAACCTAAATATTCATTTTAAAATAAATTTGAATAATAGATAACCGTAATTGAGTGAGATATGACTATTTTTTTAAAACACAATACATAAAACAATTTTTAAAAATCATTTAGGGTTAATCAAATTATATCTAAAAATTTAATTAAAATTAAATCGGAACAATCACCAACGCTATTAGTTATTACATTTTCTTAACTCTGGTTGTGTTCAAACCGTAAAAAACATCATTTGGCTATCTTGTATATGGGAATTAGTTAATTTAAATTCTATTCGAATAATAGATAACAGTAATGAGTGAGATATAATTATTTTTTAAAAAAACAATCGGAACAATCGCCAACGCTATTAGTTATTACATTTTCTTAACTTTGGTTGTGTTCACACCGCAAAAACCTCATTTGACTAAAAATTAAATTTAAATCATATCGGAACAATAGCAACAATATAGGTAGTAGTAATCGATTTTCTTTATTCTGGTTATGTCCAAAACTTAAAAAGGATCATTTGGGTCATCTTGTGTAAACTAAATATGAATTTTAAAAAATATTTGAATAATAGATAACCGTAATTGAGTGAGATATGACTTTTTTCTTTAAACACAATACATCAAAATATTTTTAAAAATCATTTAGGGTTAATCAAATTATATCTAAAAATAATTTAAAATTAAATCGGAACAATCGTTAACGCTATTAGTTATTATATTTTCTTAATTCTGGTTGTTTTCAAACCGTACAAAACATCATTTGGCTATCTTGTATATGCGAAATAGTAAATGTAAATTATATTCGAATAATAAAAAACAGTAATAGAGTGAGATATAATTATTTTTTTAAAAAACAATTCATAAGAAAAATTTTAAAAATAATTTACAGTACATCAAATGAACTTCAAACATTAAATTGGAATCAAATCGGACAATGCTATAATGATTAATTTTTCAACTTTCTTAACCCTGGTTATGTCCAAAACTTAAAAAGGATCATTTGAGTCATCTTGTATAATCTAAATATTAATTTTAAAATAAATTTGAATAATAGATAACCGTAATTGAGTGAGATATGACTATTTTTATTAAACACAATATATCAAAATATTTTTAAAAATCATTTAGGGTTAATCAAATTAAATCGGAACAATCGTTAACGCGAAGAGTTATAATATTTTCTTAATTCTGGTTGTGTTCAAACCGTAAAAAACATCATTTGGCTATCTTGTATATGCGAAATAGTAAATTTAAATTATATTCGAATAATAGATAACAGTAATAGAGTGAGATATGGTTATTTTTTTTAAAAACTTAAAAAGGATCATTTCAGTCATCTTATATAACCTAAATATTAATTTTAAAATAAATGTGAATAATAGATAACCGCAATTGAGTGAGATCTGACTATTTTTTTTAAACACAATACATCAAAATATTTTTAAGTCATTTAGGGTTAATCAAATTATACCTAAAAATTAAATTAAAATTAAAACGGAACAATCTTTAACGCTATTAGTTATTATATTTTCTAAATTCTGGTTGTGTTCAAATCGTAAAAATCATCATTTGGCTTGTATATGCGAAATAGTAAATTTAAATTCTATTCGAATAATAGATAACAGTAATAGAGTGAGATATGATTATTTTTTTAAAATATAATACATAAAACTATTTTTAAAAATCATTTAGGGTTAATCAAATTATATCTAAAAATAATTTAAAATTAAATCGGAACAATCGTAAACGCTATAAGTTATTATATTTTCTTATTTCTGGTTGTGTTCAAACCGTAAAAAACATCATTTGGCTATCTTGTATATGCGAAATAGTAAATGTTAATTATATTCGAATAATAAAAAACAGTAATAGAGTGAGATATAATTATTTTTTTAAAAAACAATTCATAAGAAAAATTTTAAAAATAATTTACAGTACATCAAATGAACTTCAAAGATTAAATTGAAATCAAATCGGACAATGCTATAATGATTAATTGTTCTATTTTCTTAACCCTGGTTATGTCCAAAACTTAAAAACGATCATTTGAGTCATTTTATATAACCTAAATATTAATTTTAAAATAAATTTGAATAATAGATAACCGTAATTGAGTGAGATATCATTATTTTTTTAAAAAAACAATTCATAAGAAAAATTTTAAAAATAATTTACAGTACATCAAATGAACTTCAAAAATTAAATTGGAATCAAATCGGACAATGCAATAATGATTAATTGTTCTATTTTCTTAACCCTGGTTATGTCCAAAACTTAAAAAGGATCATTTGAGTCATCTTGTATAACCTAAATATTAATTTTAAAATAAATTTAAATAATAGATAACCGTAATTAAGTGAGATATGACTATTTTTATTAAACACAATATATCAAAATATTTTTGAAAATCATTTAGGGTTAATGAAATTATATCTAAAAATTAAATTAAAATTAAATCGGAACAATCGCCAACGCTATTAGTTATTACATTTTCTTAACTCTGGTTGTGTTCAAACCGTAAAAAACATCATTTGGCTATCTTGTATATGGGAAATAGTAAATGTAAATTATATTCGAATAACAAATAACAGTAATAGAGTGAGATATAATTATTTTTTTTAAAAACAATTCATTAGAAAAATTTTAAAAATAATTTACAGTACATCAAATGGACTTCAAAAATTAAATTGGAATCAAATCAGACAATGCTATAATGATTAATTGTCCTATTTTCTTAACCCTGGTTATGTCCAAAACTAAAAAAGGATCATTTGGGTCATCTTGTATAACCTAAATATTAATTTTAAAATAAATTTGAATAATAGATAACCGTAATTGAGTGAGATATGACTATTTTTTTAAAACATAATACATAAAACGATTTTTAAAAATCATTTAGGGTTAATCAAATTATATCTAAAAATTGAATTAAAATTAAATCGGAACAATCGCCAACGCTATTAGTTATTACATTTTCTTACCTTTGGTTGTGTTCAAACCGCAAAAAACATCATTTGGCTAAAAATTAAATTTAAATCATATCGGAACAATAGCTATATGTAGTAGTAATCGATTTTCTTTATTCTGGTTATGTCCAAAACTTAAAAAGGATCATTTGGGTCATCTTGTGTAAACTAAATATGAATTTTAAAAAATATTTGAATAATAGATAACCGTAATTGAGTGAGATATGACTTTTTTCTTTAAACACAATACATCAAAATATTTTTAAAAATCATTTAGGGTTAATCAAATTATATCTAAAAATAATTTAAAATTAAATCGGAACAATCGTTAACGCTATTAGTTATTATATTTTCTTAATTCTGGTTGTTTTCAAACCGTACAAAACATCATTTGGCTATCTTGTATATGCGAAATAGTAAATGTAAATTATATTCGAATAATAAAAAACAGTAATAGAGTGAGATATAATTATTTTTTTAAAAAACAATTCATAAGAAAAATTTTAAAAATAATTTACAGTACATCAAATGAACTTCAAAGATTAAATTGGAATCATATCGGACAATGCTATAGTGGTTAATTGTTCTATTTTCTTAACCCTGGTTATGACCAAAACTTAAAAAGCATCAATTGAGTCATCTTGTAGAACCTATATATTACATTATTACATTTTCTTAACTCTGGTTGTGTTCAAACCGTAAAAAACATCATTTGGCTATCTTGTGTATGCGAAATAGTAATTTTAAATTATATTCGAATAATAGATAACAGTAATACAGTGAGATATGATTATTTTTTTAAAAAGCAATTCATAAGAAAAATTTTAAAAATAATTTACAGTACATCAAATGAACTTTAAAAATTAAATTGGAAACAAATCGGACAATGCAATAATGAATAATTGTTCTATTTTCTTAACCCTGGTTATGTCCAAAACTTAAAAGGGATGGGTGTTCAAACCGCAAAAAACATCATTTGGCTATCTTGTATATGCGAAATAGTAAATTTACATTATATTCGAATAATAGATATTAGTAATAGAGTGAGATATAATTATTTTTTTTAAAAACAATTCATAAGAAAAATTTTAATAATAATTTACAGTCCATCAAATGAACTTCAAAGATTAAATTGGAATCAAATCGGACAATGCTATAATGATACACATCTCGTGAGAGTTAACCCTGGTTATGTCCAAAACTTAAAAAGGATCATTTCAGTCATCTTGTATAACCTAAATATTAATTCTAAAATAAATTAGAATAATAGATAACCGTAATTGAGTGAGATATGACTATTTTTTTAAAACATAATACATAAAATTATTTTAAAAAATTATTTAGGGTTAATCAAATTATATCAAAAATTGAATTAAAATTAAATCAGAACAATCGCCAACGCTATTAGTTATTACATTTTCTTAACTCTGGTTGTGTTCAAACCGTAAAAAACATCATTTGGCTATCTTGTATGTGGGAAATAGTAAATTTAAATTCTATTCGAATAATAGAAAACAGTAATAGAGTGAGATATGATTATTTTTTTTTAAAACAATTCATAAGAAAAATTTTAATAATAATTTACAGTCCATCAAATGAACTTCAAAGATTAAATTGGAATCAAATCGGACAATGCTATAATGATTAATTGTTCTATTTTCTTAACCCTGGTTATGTCCAAAACTTAAAAAGGATCATTTCAGTCATCTTGTATAACCTAAATATTAATTCTAAAATAAATTAGAATAATAGATAACCGTAATTGAGTGAGATAAGACTATTTTTTTTAAACACAATATATCAAAATATTTTTAAAAATCATTTAGGGTTAATCAAATAATATCTAAAAATTGAATTAAAATTAAATCGGAACAATCGCCAACGCTATTAGTTATTACATTTTCTTAACTCTGGTTGTGTTCAAACCGTAAAAAACATCATTTGGCTATCTTGTATATGGGAAATAGTAAATGTAAATTATATTCGAATAATAAATAACAGTAATAGAGTGAGATATAATTATTTTTTTTAAAAACAATTCATAAAAAAAATTTTAAAAATAATTTACAGTGCATCAAATTGACTTCAAATATTAAATTGGAATTAAATCGGACAATGCTATAATGATTAATTGTTCTATTTTCTTAACCCTGGTTATGTCCAAAACTTAAAAAATATCATTTGAGTCATCTTGTATAACATAAATATTAATTTTGAAATAAATTTGAATAATAGATAACCGTAATTGAGTGAGATAACTATTTTTAAAAATTATTTAGGGTTAATCAAATTATATCTAAAAATTAAATTAAAATTAAAACGGAACAATCTTTAACGCTATTAGTTATTATATTTTCTAAATTCTGGTTGTGTTCAAATCGTAAAAAACATTATTTGGCTATCTTGTATATGCGAAATAGTAAATTTAAATTCTATTCGAATAATAGATAACAGTAATACAGTGAGATATGATTATTTTTTTAAAAAACAATTCATAAGAAAAATTTTAAAAATAATTTACAGTACATCAAATGAACTTCAAACATTAAATTGGAATCAAATCGGACAATGCTATAATGATTAATTTTTTTACTTTCTTAACCCTGGTTATGTCCAAAACTTAAAAAATATCATTTGAGTCATCTTGTATAACCTAAATATTAATTTTGAAATAAATTTGATTAATAGATAACCGTAATTGAGTGAGATAACTATTTTTAAAAATTATTTAGTGTTAATCAAATTATATCTAAAAATTGAATTAAAATTAGATCGGAACAATCGCCAACGCTATTAGTTATTAAATTTTCTTAACTCTAGTTGTGCTCAAACCGTAAAAAACATCATTTGGCTATCTTGTATGTGGGAAATAGTAAATTTAAATTTTATTCGAATAATAGATATCAGGAATAGAGTGAGATATAATTATTTTTTTAAAAAACAATTTATAAGAAAAATTTTAAAAATAATTTAGTCCATCAAATGAACTTCAAAGATGAAATTGGAATCAAATCGGACATTGCTATAATGATTAATTGTTCTATTTTCTTAACCCTGGTTATGTCCAAAACTTAAAAAGGATCATTTGAGTCATCTTGTATAACCTAAATATTAATTTTAAAATAAATTTGATAAATAGATAACCGTAATTGAGTGAGATAAGACTATTTTTTTTAAACACAATATATCAAAATATTTTTAAAAATCATTTAGGGTTAATGAAATTATATCTAAAAATTAAATTAAAATTAAATCGGAACAATCGCCAACGCTATTAGTTATTACATTTTCTTAACTCTGGTTGTGTTCAAACCGTAAAAAACATCATTTGACTATCTTGTATATGCAAAATAGTAAATTTAAATTATATTCGAATAATAGATAACAGTAATATCGTGAGATATAATTATTTTTTTTAAAAACAATACATAAGAAAAATTTTAAAAATAATTTATAATACATTAAATGAACTTCAAAAATTAAATTGGAATCAAATCGAACAATGCTGTAATGATAAATTGTTCTATTTTCTTAACCGTGGTTATGTCCAAAACTTAAAAAAGATCATTTGGGTCATCTTGTATAACCTAAATATTCATTTTAAAATAAATTTGAATAATAGATAACCGTAATTGAGTGAGATATGACTATTTTTTTAAAACACAATACATAAAACAATTTTTAAAAATCATTTAGGGTTAATCAAATTATATCTAAAAATTTAATTAAAATTAAATCGGAACAATCACCAACGCTATTAGTTATTACATTTTCTTAACTCTGGTTGTGTTCAAACCGTAAAAAACATCATTTGGCTATCTTGTATATGGGAATTAGTTAATTTAAATTCTATTCGAATAATAGATAACAGTAATGAGTGAGATATAATTATTTTTTAAAAAAACAATCGGAACAATCGCCAACGCTATTAGTTATTACATTTTCTTAACTTTGGTTGTGTTCACACCGCAAAAACCTCATTTGACTAAAAATTAAATTTAAATCATATCGGAACAATAGCAACAATATAGGTAGTAGTAATCGATTTTCTTTATTCTGGTTATGTCCAAAACTTAAAAAGGATCATTTGGGTCATCTTGTGTAAACTAAATATGAATTTTAAAAAATATTTGAATAATAGATAACCGTAATTGAGTGAGATATGACTTTTTTCTTTAAACACAATACATCAAAATATTTTTAAAAATCATTTAGGGTTAATCAAATTATATCTAAAAATAATTTAAAATTAAATCGGAACAATCGTTAACGCTATTAGTTATTATATTTTCTTAATTCTGGTTGTGTTCAAACCGTAAAAAACATCATTTGGCAAGATATTGTATATTCGCATATACAAGATATTGTATATGCGAAATAGTAAATGTAAATTATATTCGAATAATAAAAAACAGTAATAGAGTGAGATATAATTATTTTTTTAAAAAACAATTGATAAGAAAAATTTTAAAAATAATTTACAGTACATCAAATGAACTTCAAACATTAAATTAGAATCAAATCGGACAATGCTATAATGATTAATTTTTCTACTTTCTTAACCCTGGTTATGTCTAAAACTTAAAAAATATCATTTGAGTCATCTTGAATAACCTAAATATTAATTTTGAAATAAATTTGAATAATAGATAACCGTAATTGAGTGAGATAACTATTTTTAAAAATTATTTAGGGTTAATCAAATTATATCTAAAAATTGAATTAAAATTAAATCGGAACAATCGCCAACGCTATTAGTTATTACATTTTCTTAACTCTGGTTGTGTTCAAACCGTAAAAAACATCATTTGGCTATCTTGTATGTGGGAAATAGTAAATTTAAATTCTATTCGAATAATAGATAACAGTAATAGAGTGAGATATGATTATTTTTTTAAAAAACAATTCATAAGAAAAATTTTAAAAATAATTTAAAGTACATCAAATGAACTTCAAAAATTAAATTGGAATCAAATCGGACAATGCAATAATGATTAATTGTTCTATTTTCTTAACCCTGGTTATGTCCAAAACTTAAAAAGGATCATTTGAGTCATCTTGTATAACCTAAATATTAATTTTAAAATAAATTTGAATAATAGATAACCGTAATTGAGTGAGATAAGACTATTTTTTTTAAACACAATATATCAAAATATTTTTAAAAATCATTTAGGGTTAATCAAATTCTATCTAAAAATTAAATTAAAATTAAAACGAAAAAATCTTTAACGCTATTAGTTATTATATTTTCTTAATTCTGGTTGTGTTCAAACCGCAAAAAACATCATTTGGCTATCTTGTATATGGGAAATAGTAAATGTAAATTATATTCGAATAATAAATAACAGTAATAGAGTGAGATATAATTATTTTTTTTTAAAAAAATAAGAAAAATTTAAAAATAATTTACAGTACATCAAATTAACTTCAAAAATTAAATTGGAATTAAATCGGACAATGCTATAATGATTAATTGTTCTATTTTCTTAACCCTGGTTATGTCCAAAACTTAAAAAGGATCATTTGGGTCATCTTGATAACCTAAATGTTAATTTTAAATTATATTTAAATAATAGATAACCGTAATTGAGTGTGATATGACTATTTTTTTCAAACACAACACATCAAAATATATTTAAAAGTCATTTAGGGTTAATCAAATTATACCTAAAAATTAAATTAAAATTAAAACGGAACAATCTTTAACGCTATTAGTTATTATATTTTCTTAATTCTGGTTGTGTTCAAACCGCAAAAAACATCATTTGGCTATCTTGTATATGCGAAATAGTAAATTTAAATTATATTCGAATAGATATCAGTAATAGAGTGAGATATAATTATTTTTTTAAAAACAATTCATAAGAAAAATTTTAAAAATAATTTCCAGTCCTTCAAATGAACTTCAAAGATAAAATTGGAATCAAATCGGACAATGCTATAATGATTAATTGTTCTATTTTCTTAACCCTGGTTATGTCCAAAACTTAAAAAGGATCATTTGGGTCATCTTGTTAACCTAAATATTAATTTTAAATTATATTTGAATAATAGATAACCGTAATTGAGTGAGATATGACTATTTTTTTAAAACATAATACATAAAACTATTTTTAAAAATCATTTAGGGTTAATCAATATATATCTAAAAATTTAATTAAAATTAAATCGGAACAATCACCAACGCTATTAGTTATTACATTTTCTTAACTCTGGTTGTGTTCAAACCGCAAAAAACATCATTTGGCTATCTTGTATATGCGAAATAGTAAATTTTTAACCTTGGTTTTTATCCTTTTATTTAACCCTGGTTATGTCCAAAACCTAAAAAGGATCATTTGAGTCATTTTGTATAACCTAAATATTAATTTTAAAATAAATTTGAATAATAGATAACCGTAATTGAGTGAGATATGACTATTTTTTTAAAACATAATACATAAAATTATTTTAAAAAATTATTTAGGGTTAATCAAATTATATCTAAAAATTGAATTAAAATTAAATTGTAAAAATCGCCAACCCTATTAGTTATTACATTTTCTTAACTCTGGTTGTGTTCAAACCGCAAAAAACATCATTTGGCTATCTTGTATATGCGAAATAGTAAATTTTTAACCTTGGTTTTTATCCTTTTATTTAACCCTGGTTATGTCCAAAACCTAAAAAGGATCATTTGAGTCATTTTGTATAACCTAAATATTAATTTTAAAATAAATTTGAATAATGGATAACCGTAATTGAGTGAGATATGACTATTTTTTTAAAACATAATACATAAAATTATTTTAAAAAATTATTTAGGGTTAATCAAATTATATCTAAAAAATGAATTAAAATTAAATCGGAACAATCGCCAACCCTGTTAGTTATTACATTTTCTTAACTCTGGTTGTGTTCAAACCGCAAAAAACATCATTTGGCTATCTTGTATATACGAAATAGTAAATTTAAATTATATTCGAATAATAGATATTAGTAATAGAGTGAGATATAATAATTTTTTTTATAAACAATTTATAAGAAAATTTTTAAAAATAATTTAGAGTCCATCAAATGAACTTCAAAGATTAAATTGAAATCAAATCGGACAATGCTATAATGATTAATTGTTCTATTTTCTTAACCCTGGTTATGTCCAAAACCTAAAAAGGATCATTTGAGTCATTTTGTATAACCTAAATATTAATTTTAAAATAAATTTGAATAATAGATAACCGTAATTGAGTGAGATATGACTATTTTTTTAAAACATAATACATAAAGTTATTTTAAAAAATTATTTAGGGTTAATCAAATTATATCTAAAAATTGAATTAAAATTAAATCGGAACAATCGCCAACCCTATTAGTTATTACATTTTCTTAACTCTGGTTGTGTTCAAACCGCAAAAAACATCATTTGCCTATCTTGTATATGCGATATAGTAAATTTAAATTATATTAGAATAATAGATATCAGTAAGAGAGTGAGATATAATTATTTTTTTAAAAACAATTCATAAGAAAAATTTTAAAAATAATTTCCAGTCCTTCAAATGAACTTCAAAGATAAAATTGGAATCAAATCAGACAATGCAATAATGATTAATTGTTCTATTTTCTTAACCCTGGTTATGTCCCAAACTTAAAAAGGATCATTTGAGTCATCTTGTATAACCTAAATATTAATTTTAAAATAAATTTGAATAATAGATAACCGTAATTGGGTGAGATTTGACTATTTTTTTAAAACATAATACATAAACTTATTTTAAAAAATTATTTAGGGTTAATCAAATTATATCTAAAAATTGAATTAAAATTAAATCGGAACAATCGCCAACCCTATTAGTTATTACATTTTCTTAACTCTGGTTGTGTTCAAACCGCAAAAAACATCATTTGGCTATCTTGTATATGCGAAATAGTAAATTTAAATTATATTCGAATAATAGATATCTTTTTAAAATTTATATATATTTTTAAAAAACAATTCATAAGAAAAATTTTAAAAATAATTTACAGTACATCAAATGAACTTCAAAGATTAAATTGGAATCAAATCGGACAATGCTATAAAAATTAATTATTGTTCTATTTTCTTAACCCTGGTTATGTCCAAAACTTAAAAATGATCATTTGAGTCATCTTGTATAACCTAAATATTAATTTTAAAATAAATTTCAATATAGATAACCGTAATTGAGTGAGATAAGACTATTTTTTTTAAACACAATATATCAAAATATTTTAAAAAATCATTTAGGGTTAATCAAATTATATCTAAAAATTGAATTAAAATTAAATTGTAACAATCGCCAACCCTATTAGTTATTACATTTTCTTAACTCTGGTTGTGTTCAAACCGCAAAAAACATCATTTGGCTATCTTGTATATGCGAAATAGTAAATTTAAATTATATTCGAATAATAGATATTAGTAATAGAGTGAGATATAATATTTTTTTTAAAAAACAATTCATAAGAAAAATTTTAAAAATAATTTACAGTACATCAAATGAACTTCAAAAATTAAATTGGAATCAAATCGGACAATGCTATAATGATTAATTGTTCTATTTTCTTAACCCTGGTTATGTCCAAAACTTAAAAAGGATCATTTGAGTCATCTTGTATAACCTAAATATTAATTTAAAAATAAATTTGAATAATAGATAACCGTAATTGAGTGAGATATGACTATTTTTTTTAAACACAATACATCAAAATATTTTTAAAAGTCATTTAGGGTTAATCAAATTTTTTTTTTAATTAACCCTATTAGTTATTACGTTTTCTTAACTCTCGTTGTGTTCAAACCGCAAAAAACATCATCTGGCTATCTTGTATATGCGAAATAGTAAATTTAAATTATATTCGAATAATAGATATCAGTAATAGAGTGAGATATAATTATTTTTTTTAAAAACAATTCATAAGAAAAATTTTAAAAATAATTTCCAGTCCTTCCAGATTAATTGTTCTATTTTCTTAACCCTGGTTATGTCCAAAACTTAAAAAGGATCATTTGAGTCATCTTGTATAACCTAAATATTAATTTTAAAATAAATTTGAATAATAGATAACCGTAATTGAGTGAGATATGACCATTTTTTTTAAACACAATATATCAAAATATTTTTAAAAATCATTTAGGGTAAATCAAATTATATCTAAAAATTAAATTAAAATTAAATCGGAACAATCGTTAACGCGACGAGTTATTATATTTTCGTAATTCTGGTTGTGTTCAAACAGTAAAAAACATCATTTGGCTATCTTGTATACGCGAAATAATAAATTTAAATTATATTCGAATAATAGATAACACTAATAGAGTGAGATATGATTATTTTTTTTTTAAACAATTCATAAGAAAAATTTTAAAAATAATTTACAGTCTATCAAATGAACTTCAAAGATTAAATTGGAATCAAATCGGACAATGCTATAATGATTAATTGTTCTATTTTCTTAACCCTGGTTATGTCCAAAACTTAAAAAGGATCATTTGAGTCATCTTGTATAACCTAAATATTAATTTTAAAATAAATTTGAATAGATAACCGTAATTGAGTGAGATATGACTATTTTTTTTAAACACAATACATAAAACTATTTTTAAAAATTATTTAGGGTTAATCAAATTATATCTAAAAATTGAATTAAAATTAAATCGGAACAATCGCCAACGCTATTAGTTATTACATTTTCTTAACTCTGGTTGTGTTCAAACCGTAAAAAACATCATTTGGCTATCTTGTATGTGGGAAATAGTAAATTTAAATTCTATTCGAATAATAGATAACAGTAATAGAGTGAGATATGATTATTTTTTTAAAAAACAATTCATAAGAAAAATTTTAAAAATAATTTAAAGTACATCAAATGAACTTCAAAAATTAAATTGGAATCAAATCGGACAATGCTATAATGATTAATTGTTCTATTTTCTTAACCCTGGTTATGTCCAAAACTTAAAAAGGATCATTTGAGTCATCTTGTATAACCTAAATATTAATTTTAAAATAAATTTGAATAGATAACCGTAATTGAGTGAGATATGACTATTTTTTTAAAACATAATACATAAAATTATTTTAAAAAATTATTTAGGGTTAATCAAATTATATCTAAAAATTGAATTAAAATTAAGTTGTAACAATCGCCAACCCTATTAGTTATTACATTTTCTTAACTCTGGTTGTGTTCAAACCGCAAAAAACATCATTTGGCTATCTTGTATATGCGAAATAGTAAATTTAAATTATATTCGAATAATAGATATTAGTAATAGAGTGAGATATAATTATTTTTTTAAAAAACAATTCATAAGAAAAATTTTAATAATAATTTACAGTCCATCAAATGAACTTCAAAGATTAAATTGGAATCAAATCGGACAATGCTATAATGATTAATTGTTCTATTTTCTTAACCCTGGTTATGTCCAAAACTTAAAAAGGATCATTTGAGTAATCTTGTATAACCTAAATATTAATTTTAAAATAAATTTGAATAATAGATAACCGTAATTGAGTGAGATATGGCTATTTTTTTTAAACACATACATTAAAATATTTTTAAAAGTCATTTAGGGTTAATCAAATTATACCTAAAAATTAAATTAAAATTAAAACGGAACAATCTTTAACGCTATTAGTTATTATATTTTCTTAATTCTGGTTGTGTTTAAATCGTAAAAAACATCATTTGGCTATCTTGTATATGCGAAATAGTAAATTTAAATTCAATTCGAATAATAGATGACATTAATAGAGTGAGATATAATTATTTTATTAAAAAACAATTCATAAGAAAAATTTTAAAAATAATTTACAGTACATCAAATGAACTTCAAACATTAAATTGGAATTAAATCGGACAATGCTAAAATGATTAATTTTTCTACTTTCTTAACCCTGGTTATGTACAAAACTTAAAAATCATCAAATGAACTTCAAAGATTAAATTGGAATCAAATCGGACAATGCTATAATGATTAATTGTTCTATTTTCTTAACCCTGGTTATGTCCAAAACTTAAAAAGGATCATTTGAGTCATCTTGTATAACCTAAATATTAATTTAAAAATAAATTTGAATAATAGATAACCGTAATTGAGTGAGATATGACTATTTTTTTTAAACACAATACATCAAAATATTTTTAAAAGTCATTTAGGGTTAATCAAATTTTTTTTTAATTAACCCTATTAGTTATTACGTTTTCTTAACTCTCGTTGTGTTCAAACCGCAAAAAACATCATCTGGCTATCTTGTATATGCGAAATAGTAAATTTAAATTATATTCGAATAATAGATATCAGTAATAGAGTGAGATATAATTATTTTTTTTAAAAACAATTGATAAGAAAAATTTTAAAAATAATTTCCAGTCCTTCCAGATTAATTGTTCTATTTTCTTAACCCTGGTTATGTCCAAAACTTAAAAAGGATCATTTGAGTCATCTTGTATAACCTAAATATTAATTTTAAAATAAATTTGAATAATAGATAACCGTAATTGAGTGAGATAAGACTATTTTTTTTAAACACAATATATCAAAATATTTTTAAAAATCATTTAGGGTTAATCAAATTCTATCTAAAAATTAAATTAAAATTAAAACGGAACAATCACCAACGCTATTAGTTATTACATTTTCTTAACTCTGGTTGTGTTCAAACCGCAAAAAACATCATTTGGCTATCTTGTATATGCGAAATAGTAAATTTAAATTATATTCGAATAATAGATATCAGTAATAGAGTGAGATATAATTATTTTTTTAAAAACAATTCATAAGAAAAATTTTAAAAATAATTTCCAGTCCTTCAAATGAACTTCAAAGATAAAATTGGAATCAAATCGGACAATGCTATAATGATTAATTGTTCTCTTTTCTTAACCCTGGTTATGTCCAAAACTTAAAAAGGATCATTTGAGCCATCTTGTATAACCTAAATATTAATTTTAAAATAAATTTGAATAATAGATAACCGTAATTGAGTGAGATATGACTATTTTTTTTAAACACAATATATCAAAATATTTTTAAAAATCATTTAGGGTTAATCAAATTATATATAAAAATGAATTAAAATTAAATCGGAACAATCGCCAACCCTGTTAGTTATTACATTTTCTTAACTCTGGTTGTGTTCAAACCGCAAAAAACATCATTTGGCTATCTTGTATATACGAAATAGTAAATTTAAATTATATTCGAATAATAGATATTAGTAATAGAGTGAGATATAATAATTTTTTTTATAAACAATTTATAAGAAAATTTTTAAAAATAATTTAGAGTCCATCAAATGAACTTCAAAGATTAAATTGAAATCAAATCGGACAATGCTATAATGATTAATTGTTCTATTTTCTTAACCCTGGTTATGTCCAAAACCTAAAAAGGATCATTTGAGTCATTTTGTATAACCTAAATATTAATTTTAAAATAAATTTGAATAATAGATAACCGTAATTGAGTGAGATATGACTATTTTTTTAAAACATAATACATAAAGTTATTTTAAAAAATTATTTAGGGTTAATCAAATTATATCTAAAAATTGAATTAAAATTAAATCGGAACAATCGCCAACCCTATTAGTTATTACATTTTCTTAACTCTGGTTGTGTTCAAACCGCAAAAAACATCATTTGCCTATCTTGTATATGCGAAATAGTAAATTTAAATTATATTAGAATAATAGATATCAGTAAGAGAGTGAGATATAATTATTTTTTTAAAAACAATTCATAAGAAAAATTTTAAAAATAATTTCCAGTCCTTCAAATGAACTTCAAAGATAAAATTGGAATCAAATCAGACAATGCAATAATGATTAATTGTTCTATTTTCTTAACCCTGGTTATGTCCAAAACTTAAAAAGGATCATTTGAGTCATCTTGTATAACCTAAATATTAATTTTAAAATAAATTTGAATAATAGATAACCGTAATTGGGTGAGATTTGACTATTTTTTTAAAACATAATACATAAACTTATTTTAAAAAATTATTTAGGGTTAATCAAATTATATCTAAAAATTGAATTAAAATTAAATCGGAACAATCGCCAACCCTATTAGTTATTACATTTTCTTAACTCTGGTTGTGTTCAAACCGCAAAAAACATCATTTGCCTATCTTGTATATGCGAAATAGTAAATTTAAATTATATTCGAATAATAGATATCTTTTTAAAATTTATATATATTTTTAAAAAACAATTCATAAGAAAAATTTTAAAAATAATTTACAGTACATCAAATGAACTTCAAAGATTAAATTGGAATCAAATCGGACAATGCTATAAAAATTAATTATTGTTCTATTTTCTTAACCCTGGTTATGTCCAAAACTTAAAAATGATCATTTGAGTCATCTTGTATAACCTAAATATTAATTTTAAAATAAATTTCAATATAGATAACCGTAATTGAGTGAGATAAGACTATTTTTTTTAAACACAATATATCAAAATATTTTAAAAAATCATTTAGGGTTAATCAAATTATATCTAAAAATTGAATCGGAACAATCGTTAATGCGAAGAATTATTATATTGTCTTAATTCTGGTTGTGTTCAAACCGTAAAAAACATCATCTGGCTATCTTGTATATGCGAAATAGTGAATGTAAATTATATTCGAATAATAAATAACAGTAATAGAGTGAGATATAATTATTTCTTTAAAAAACAATTCATAAGAAAAATTTTAAAAATAATTTAGTCCATCAAATGAACTTCAAAGATTAAATTGAAATCAAATCGGACAATGCTATAATGATTAATTGTTCTATTTTCTTAACCCTGGTTATGTCCAAAACTTAAAAAGGATCATTTGAGTCATCTTGTATAACCTAAATATTAATTTTAAAATAAATTTGAATAGATAACCGTAATTGAGTGAGATATGACTATTTTTTTAAAACATAATACATAAAATTATTTTAAAAAATTATTTAGGGTTAATCAAATTATATCTAAAAATTGAATTAAAATTAAATTGTAACAATCGCCAACCCTATTAGTTATTACATTTTCTTAACTCTGGTTGTGTTCAAACCGCAAAAAACATCATTTGGCTATCTTGTATATGCGAAATAGTAAATTTAAATTATATTCGAATAATAGATATTAGTAATAGAGTGAGATATAATATTTTTTTTAAAAAACAATTCATAAGAAAAATTTTAAAAATAATTTACAGTCCATCAAATGAACTTTAAAAATTAAATTGGAATCAAATCGGACAATGCTATAATGATTAATTGTTCTATTTTCTTAACCCTGGTTATGTCCAAAACTTAAAAAGGATCATTTGAGTCATCTTGTATAACCTAAATATTAATTTTAAAATAAATTTGAATAATAGATAACCGTAATTGAGTGAGATATGACCATTTTTTTTAAACACAATATATCAAAATATTTTTAAAAATCATTTAGGGTAAATCAAATTATATCTAAAAATTAAATTAAAATTAAATCGGAACAATCGTTAACGCGACGAGTTATTATATTTTCGTAATTCTGGTTGTGTTCAAACAGTAAAAAACATCATTTGGCTATCTTGTATACGCGAAATAATAAATTTAAATTATATTCGAATAATAGATAACACTAATAGAGTGAGATATGATTATTCTTTTTTTAAACAATTCATAAGAAAAATTTTAAAAATAATTTACAGTCTATCAAATGAACTTCAAAGATTAAATTGGAATCAAATCGGACAATGCTATAATGATTAATTGTTCTATTTTCTTAACCCTGGTTATGTCCAAAACTTAAAAAGGATCATTTGAGTCATCTTGTATAACCTAAATATTAATTTTAAAATAAATTTGAATAGATAACCGTAATTGAGTGAGATATGACTATTTTTTTTAAACACAATACATAAAACTATTTTTAAAAATTATTTAGGGTTAATCAAATTATATCTAAAAATTGAATTAAAATTAAATCGGAACAATCGCCCACGCTATTAGTTATTACATTTTCTTAACTCTGGTTGTGTTCAAACCGTAAAAAACATCATTTGGCTATCTTGTATGTGGGAAATAGTAAATTTAAATTCTATTCGAATAATAGATAACAATAATAGAGTGAGATATGATTATTTTTTTAAAAAACAATTCATAAGAAAAATTTTAAAAATAATTTAAAGTACATCAAATGAACTTCAAAAATTAAATTGGAATCAAATCGGACAATGCAATAATGATTAATTGTTCTATTTTCTTAACCCTGGTTATGTCCAAAACTTAAAAAGGATCATTTGAGTCATCTTGTATAACCTAAATATTAATTTAAAAATAAATTTGAATAATAGATAACCGTAATTGAGTGAGATATGACTATTTTTTTTAAACACAATACATCAAAATATTTTTAAAAGTCATTTAGGGTTAATCAAATTTTTTTTTTAATTAACCCTATTAGTTATGACGTTTTCTTAACTCTCGTTGTGTTCAAACCGCAAAAAACATCATCTGGCTATCTTGTATATGCGAAATAGTAAATTTAAATTATATTCGAATAATAGATATCAGTAATAGAGTGAGATATAATTATTTTTTTTAAAAACAATTCATAAGAAAAATTTTAAAAATAATTTCCAGTCCTTCCAGATTAATTGTTCTATTTTCTTAACCCTGGTTATGTCCAAAACTTAAAAAGGATCATTTGAGTCATCTTGTATAACCTAAATATTAATTTTAAAATAAATTTGAATAATAGATAACCGTAATTGAGTGAGATATGACCATTTTTTTTAAACACAATATATCAAAATATTTTTAAAAATCATTTAGGGTAAATCAAATTATATCTAAAAATTAAATTAAAATTAAATCGGAACAATCGTTAACGCGACGAGTTATTATATTTTCGTAATTCTGGTTGCGTTCAAACAGTAAAAAACATCATTTGGCTATCTTGTATACGCGAAATAATAAATTTAAATTATATTCGAATAATAGATAACACTAATAGAGTGAGATATGATTATTTTTTTTTTAAACAATTCATAAGAAAAATTTTAAAAATAATTTACAGTCTATCAAATGAACTTCAAAGATTAAATTGGAATCAAATCGGACAATGCTATAATGATTAATTGTTCTATTTTCTTAACCCTGGTTATGTCCAAAACTTAAAAAGGATCATTTGAGTCATCTTGTATAACCTAAATATTAATTTTAAAATAAATTTGAATAGATAACCGTAATTGAGTGAGATATGACTATTTTTTTTAAACACAATACATAAAACTATTTTTAAAAATTATTTAGGGTTAATCAAATTATATCTAAAAATTGAATTAAAATTAAATCGGAACAATCGCCCACGCTATTAGTTATTACATTTTCTTAACTCTGGTTGTGTTCAAACCGTAAAAAACATCATTTGGCTATCTTGTATGTGGGAAATAGTAAATTTAAATTCTATTCGAATAATAGATAACAATAATAGAGTGAGATATGATTATTTTTTTAAAAAACAATTCATAAGAAAAATTTTAAAAATAATTTAAAGTACATCAAATGAACTTCAAAAATTAAATTGGAATCAAATCGGACAATGCAATAATGATTAATTGTTCTATTTTCTTAACCCTGGTTATGTCCAAAACTTAAAAAGGATCATTTGAGTCATCTTGTATAACCTAAATATTAATTTTAAAATAAATTTGAATAATAGATAACCGTAATTGAGTGAGATATGACTATTTTTTTAATCAACCCTATTAGTTACTACGTTTTCTTAACTCTGGTTGTGTTCAAACCGCAAAAAACATCATTTGGCTATCTTGTATATGCGAAATAGTAAATTTAAATTGTATTCAAATAATAGATATTAGTAATAGAGTGAGATATAATTATTTTTTTAAAAAACAATTCATAAGAGAAATTTTAATAATAATTTACAGTCCATCAAATGAACTTCAAAGATTAAATTGGAATCAAATCGGACAATGCTATAATGATTAATTGTTCTATTTTCTTAACCCTGGTTATGTCCAAAACTTAAAAAGGATCATTTGAGTCATCTTGTATAACCTAAATATTAATTTTAAAATAAATTTGAATAACAGATAACCGTAATTGAGTGAGATAAGACTATTTTTTTTAAACACAATATATCAAAATATTTTTAAAAATCATTTAGGGTTAATCAAATTCTATCTAAAAATTAAATTAAAATTAAAACGGAACAATCTTTAACGCTATTAGTTATTATATTTTCTTAATTCTGGTTGTGCTCAAACCGCAAAAAACATCATTTGGCTATCTTGTATATGGGAAATAGTAAATGTAAATTATATTCGAATAATAAATAACAGTAATATAGTGAGATATAATTATTTTTTTTAAAAACAATAAGAAAAATTTTAAAAATAATTTACAGTACATCAAATTAACTTCAAAAATTAAATTGGAATTAAATCGGACAATGCTATAATGATTAATTGTTCTATTTTCTTAACCCTGGTTATGTCCAAAACTTAAAAAGGATCATTTGGGTCATCTTGATAACCTAAATATTAATTTTAAATTATATTTAAATAATAGATAACCGTAATTGAGTGAGATATGACTATTTTTTTCAAACACAATACATCAAAATATTTTTAAAAGTCATTTAGGGTTATTCAAATTTTTTTTTTAATCAACCCTATTAGTTATTACGTTTTCTTAACTCTGGTTGTGTTCAAACCGCAAAAAACATCATCTGGCTATCTTGTATATGCGAAATAGTAAATTTAAATTATATTCGAATAATAGATAGTAGTAATAGAGTGAGATATAATTATTTTTTTAAAAAACAATTCATAAGAAAAATTTTAAAAATAATTTACAGTCCATCAAATGAACTTCAAAGATTAAATTGGAATCAAATCAGACAATGCAATAATGATTAATTGTTCTATTTTCTTAACCCTGGTTATGTCCAAAACTTAAAAAGGATCATTTGAGTCATCTTGTATAACCTAAATATTAATTTTAAAATAAATTTGAATAATAGGTAACCGTAATTGAGTGAGATATGACTATTTTTTTCAAACACAATACATCAAAATATTTTTAAAAGTCATTTAGGGTTAATCAAATTATACCTAAAAATTAAATTAAAATTAAAACGGAACAATCTTTAACGCTATTAGTTATTATATTTTCTTAATTCTGGTTGTGTTCAAACCGTAAAAAACATCATCTGGCTATCTTGTTTATGGGAAATAGTAAATTTAAATTCTATTCGAATAATATATAACAGTAATAGAGTGAGATATAATTATTTTTTTAAAAAACAATTCATAAGAAAAATTTTTAAAATAATTTACAGTACATCAAATGAACTTCAAACATTAAATTGGAATCAAATCGGACAATGCTAAAATGATTAATTTTTCTACTTTCTTAACCCTGGTTATGTACAAAACTTAAAAATCATCAAATGAACTTCAAAGATTAAATTGGAATCAAATCGGACAATGCTATAATGATTAATTGTTCTATTTTCTTAACCCTGGTTATGTCCAAAACTTAAAAAGGATCATTTGAGTCATCTTGTATAACCTAAATATTAATTTTAAAATAAATTTGAATATTAGATAACCGTAATTGAGTGAGATAAGACTATTTTTTTTTAACACGATATATCAAAATATTTTTAAAAATCATTTAGGGTTAATCAAATTATATCTAAAAATTGAATTAAAATTAAATCGGAACAATCGCCAACGCTATTAGTTATTACATTTTCTTAACTCTGGTTGTGTTCAAACCGTAAAAAACATCATTTGGCTATCTTGTATATGGGAAATAGTAAATGTAAATTATATTCGAATAATAAATAACAGTAATAGAGTGAGATATAATTATTTTTATTTAAAACAATAAGAAAAATTTTTTAAATAATTTACAGTACATCAAATGAACTTCAAACATTAAATTGGAATCAAATCGGACAATGCTAAAATGATTAATTTTTCTACTTTCTTAACCCTGGTTATGTACAAAACTTAAAAATCATCAAATGAACTTCAAAGATTAAATTGGAATCAAATCGGACAATGCTATAATGATTAATTGTTCTATTTTCTTAACCCTGGTTATGTCCAAAACTTAAAAAGGATCATTTGAGTCATCTTATATAACCTAACAATTAATTTAAAAATAAATTTGAATAATAGATAACCGTAATTGAGTGAGATATGACTATTTTTTTAATCAACCCTATTAGTTATTACGTTTTCTTAACTCTGGTTGTGTTCAAACCGCAAAAACCATCATTTGGCTATCTTGTATATGCGAAATAGTAAATTTAAATTATATTCGAATAATAGATATTAGTAATAGAGTGAGATATAATTATTCTTTTAAAAAACAATTCATAAGAAAAATTTTAATAATAATTTACAGTCCATCAAATGAACTTCAAAGATTAAATTGGAATCAAATCGGACAATGCTATAATGATTAATTGTTCTATTTTCTTAACCCTGGTTATGTCCAAAACTTAAAAAGGATCATTTGAGTCATCTTGTATAACCTAAATATTAATTTTAAAATAAATTTGAATATTAGATAACCGTAATTGAGTGAGATAAGACTATTTTTTTTTAACACGATATATCAAAATATTTTTAAAAATCATTTAGGGTTAATCAAATTATATCTAAAAATTGAATTAAAATTAAATCGGAACAATCGCCAACGCTATTAGTTATTACATTTTCTTAACTCTGGTTGTGTTCAAACCGTAAAAAACATCATTTGGCTATCTTGTATATGGGAAATAGTAAATGTAAATTATATTTGAATAATAAATAACAGTAATAGAGTGAAATATAATTATTTTTTTTAAAAACAATAAGAAAAATTTTTAAAATAATTTACAGTACATCAAATTGACTTCAAAAATTAAATTGGAATTAAATCGGACAATGCTATAATGATTAATTGTTCTATTTTCTTAACCCTGGTTATGTCCAAAACTTAAAAAGGATCATTTGGGTCATCTTGATAACCTAAATATTAATTTTAAATTATATTTGAATGATAGATAACCGTAATTCAGTGATATATGACTATTTTTTTAAAACATAATACATAAAACTATTTTTAAAAATCATTTAGGGTTAATCAAATTATATCTAAAAATTTAATTAAAATTAAATCGGAACAATCACCAACGCTATTAGTTATTACATTTTCTTAACTCTGGTTGTGTTCAAACCGCAAAAAACATCATTTGGCTATCTTGTATATGCGAAATAGTAAATTTAAATTATATTCGAATAATAGATATTAGTAATAGAGTGAGATATAATATTTTTTTTAAGAAACAATTCATAAGAAAAATTTTAAAAATAATTTACAGTCCATCAAATGAACTTCAAAAATTAAATTGGAATCAAATCGGACAATGCTATAATGATCAATTGTTCTATTTTCTTAACCCTGGTTATGTCCAAAACTTAAAAAGGATCATTTGAGTCATCTTGTATAACCTAAATATTAATTTAAAAATAAATTTGAATAATAGATAACCGTAATTGAGTGAGATATGACTATTTTTTTTAAACACAATACATCATAATATTTTTAAAAGTCATTTAGGGTTATTCAAATTTTTTTTTTAATCAACCCTATTAGTTATTACGTTTTCTTAACTCTGGTTGTTTTCAAACCGCAAAAAACATCATCTGGCTATCTTGTATATGCGAAATAGTAAATTTAAATTATATTCGAATAATAGATAGTAGTAATAGAGTGAGATATAATTATTTTTTTAAAAAACAATTCATAAGAAAAATTTTAAAAATAATTTACAGTCCATCAAATGAACTTCAAAGATTAAATTGGAATCACATCAGACAATGCAATAATTATTAATTGTTCTATTTTCTTAACCCTGGTTATGTCCAAAACTTAAAAAGGATCATTTGAGTCATCTTGTATAACCTAAATATTAATTTAAAAATAAATTTGAATAATACATAACCGTAATTGAGTGAGATATGACTATTTTTTTTAAACACAATACATCAAAATATTTTTAAAAGTCATTTAGGGTTAATCAAATTTTTTTTTTAATCAACCCTATTAGTTATTACGTTTTCTTAACTCTGGTTGTGTTCAAACCGCAAAAAACATCATCTGGCTATCTTGTATATGCGAAATAGTAAATTTAAATTATATTCGAATAATAGATAGTAGTAATAGAGTGAGATATAATTATTTTTTTAAAAAACAATTCATAAGAAAAATTTTAAAAATAATTTGCAGTCCATCAAATGAACTTCAAAAATTAAATTGGAATCAAATTGGACAATGCTATAATGATTAATTGTTCTATTTTCTTAACCCTGGTTCTGTCCAAAACTTAAAAAGGATCATTTGAGTCATCTTGAATAATCTAAATATTAATTTAAAAATAAATTTGAATAATAGATAACCGTAATTGAGTGAGATATGACTATGTTTTTAAACACAATACATCATAATATTTTTAAAAGTCATTTAGGGTTATTCAAATTTTTTTTTTAATCAACCTTATTAGTTATTACGTTTTCTTAACTCTGGTTGTGTTCAAACCGCAAAAAACATCATCTGGCTATCTTGTATATGCGAAATAGTAAATTTAAATTATATTTGAATAATAGATAGTAGTAATAGAGTGAGATATAATTATTTTTTTAAAAAACAATTCATAAGAAAAATTTTAAAAATAATTTACAGTCCATCAAATGAACTTCAAAGATTAAATTGGAATCAAATCAGACAATGCAATAATGATTAATTGTTCTATTTTCTTAACCCTGGTTATGTCCAAAACTTAAAAAGGATCATTTGGGTCATCTTGTATAACCTAAACATTAATTTTAAAATAAATTTGAATAATAGATAACCGTAATTGAGTGAGATATGATTATTTTTTTAAAAAACAATTCATAAGAAAAATTTTAAAAATAATTTCCAGTCCTTCAAATGAACTTCAAAGATAAAATTGGAATCAAATCGGACAATGCTATAATGATTAATTGTTCTCTTTTCTTAACCCTGGTTATGTCCAAAACTTAAAAAGGATCATTTGGGTCATCTTGTATAACCTAAACATTAATTTTAAAATAAATTTGAATAATAGATAACCGTAATTGAGTGAGATATGACTATTTTTTTTAAACACAATATATCAAAATATTTTTAAAAATCATTTAGGGTTAATCAAATTATATATAAAAATTAAATCGGAACAATCGTTAATGCGAAGAATTATAATATTTTCTTAATTCTGGTTATGTTCAAACCGTAAAAAACATCATTTGGCTACCTTGTATATGCGAAATAGTAAATTTAAATTATATTCGAATAATAGATATCAGTAATAGAGTGAGATATAATTATTTTTTTAAAAAACAATTCATAAGAAAAATTTTAAAAATAATTTCCAGTCCTTCAAATGAACTTCAAAGATAAAATTGGAATCAAATCGGACAATGCTATAATGATTAATTGTTCTCTTTTCTTAACCCTGGTTATGTCCAAAACTTAAAAAGGATCATTTGGGTCATCTTGTATAACCTAAACATTAATTTTAAAATAAATTTGAATAATAGATAACCGTAATTGAGTGAGATATGACTATTTTTTTTAAACACAATATATCAAAATATTTTTAAAAATCATTTAGGGTTAATCAAATTATATATAAAAATTAAATCGGAACAATCGTTAATGCGAAGAATTATAATATTTTCTTAATTCTGGTTATGTTCAAACCGTAAAAAACATCATTTGGCTACCTTGTATATGCGAAATAGTAAATTTAAATTATATTCGAATAATAGATATTAGTAATAGAGTGAGATACAATATTTTTTTTTAAAAACAATTCATAAGAAAAATTTTAAAAATAATTTACAGTAAATCAAATGAACTTCAAAAATTAAATTGGAATCAAATCGGACAATGCTATAATGATTAATTGTTCTATTTTCTTAACCCTGGTTATGTCCAAAACTTAAAAAGGATCATTTGGGTCATCTTGTATAACCTAAACATTAATTTTGAAATAAATTTGAATAATAGATAAGCGTAATTGAGCGAGATATGACTATTTTCTTAAAACATAATACATAAAATTATTTTTAAAAATTATTTAGGGTTAATCAAATTATATCAAAAACTGAATTAAAATTAAAACGGACCAATCTTCAACGCTATTAGTTATTATATTTTCTTAATTCTGGCTGTGTTCAAACCGTAAAAAACATCATCTGGCTATCTTGTTTATGGGAAATAGTAAATTTAAATTCTATTCGAATAATAGATCACAGTAATAGAGTGAGATATATTTATTTTTTTAAAAAACAATTCATAGGAAAAATTTTTAAAATAATTTACAGTACATCAAATGAACTTCAAAAATTAAATTGGAATCAAATCGGACAATGCTATAATGATTAATCGTTCCATTTTCTTAACCCTGGTTATGTCCAAAACCTAAAAATGATCATTTGGGTCATCTTGTATAACCTAAATATTAATTTTAAAATAAATTTGAATAATAGATAAGCGTCATTGAGCGAGATATGACTATTTTTTTTAAATACAATACATCAAAATATTTTAAAAAATTACTTAGGGTTAAACAAATTATATCTAAAAATTAAATTGAAATCATATCGGAACAATAGCTATAGGTAATAGAAATCGATTTTCTTTATTCTGGTTATGTCCAAAGTTAAAAAGGATCATTTGAGTGATCTTGATAACCTAAATATTAATTTTAAATTATATTTGAATAATAGATAACCGTAATTGAGTGAGATATGACTATTTTTTTAAAACATATTACATTAAACTATTTTTAAAAATCATTTAGGGTTAATCAAATTATATCTGAAAATTGAATTAAAATTAAATCGGAACAATCGCCAACGCTATTAGGTTATTACATTTTCTTAACTCTGGTTGTGTTCAAACCGCAAAAAACATCATCTGGCTATCTTGTTTATGGGAAATAGTAAAATTAAATTCTATTCGAATAATAGATAACAGTAATAGAGTGAGATATAATTATTTTTTTAAAAAACAATTCATAGGAAAAATTTTAAAAATAATTTACAGTACATCAAATGAACTTCAAAAATTAAATTGGAATCAAATCGGACAATGCTATAATGATTAATTGTTCCATTTTCTTAACCCTGGTTATGTCCAAAACTTAAAAAGGATCATTTGGGTCATCTTGTATAACCTAAATATTAATTTTAAAATAAATTTGAATAATAGATAAGCGGCATTGAGCGAGATATGACTATTTTTTTTAAATACAATACATCAAAATATTTTAAAAAATTACTTAGGGTTAAACAAATTATATCTAAAAATAAATTGAAATCATATCGGAACAATAGCTATAGGTAATAGAATTCGATTTTCTTTATTCTGGTTATGTCCAAAGTTAAAAAGGATCATTTGAGTGATCTTGATAACCTAAATATTAATTTTAAATTATATTTGAATAATAGATAACCGTAATTGAGTGAGATAAGACTATTTTTTTTAAACACAATATATCAAAATATTTTTAAAAATCATTTAGGGTTAATCAAATTATATCTAAAAATTGAATTAAAATTAAATCGGAACAATCGCCAACGCTATTAGTTATTACATTTTCTTAACTCTGGTTGTGTTCAAACCGCAAAAAACATCATTTGGCTATCTTGTATATGCGAAATAGTAAATTTAAATTATATTCGAATAATAGATATCTTTTTAAAATTTATATATATTTTTAAAAAACAATTCATAAGAAAAATTTTAAAAATAATTTACAGTACATCAAATGAACTTCAAAGATTAAATTGGAATCAAATCGGACAATGCTATAAAAATTAATTATTGTTCTATTTTCTTAACCCTGGTTATGTCCAAAACTTAAAAATGATCATTTGAGTCATCTTGTATAACCTAAATATTAATTTTAAAATAAATTTCAATATAGATAACCGTAATTGAGTGAGATAAGACTATTTTTTTTAAACACAATATATCAAAATATTTTAAAAAATCATTTAGGGTTAATCAAATTATATCTAAAAATTAAATTAAAATTAAATCGGAACAATCGCCAACGCTATTAGTTATTACATTTTCTTAACTCTGGTTGTGTTCAAACCGTAAAAAACATCGTTTGGCTATCTTGTATATGGGAAATAGTAAATGTAAATTATATTCGGATAATAAATAACAGTAATAGTGTGAGATATAATTATTTTTAAAAATACAATTCATAAGAAAAATTTTTAAAATAATTTACAGTACATCAAATGTACTTCAAAAATTAAATTGGAATCAAATCAAATCCGACAATGCTATAATAATTAATTGTTTTATTTTCTTAACCCTTGTTATGTCCAAAACTTAAAAAAGATCATTTGGGTCATCTTGTATAACCTAAACAATAATTTTGAAATAAATTTGAATAATAAATAAGCGTAATTGAGCGAGATATGACTATTTTTTTTAAACACAATACATCAAAATATTTTAAAAAATTACTTAGGGTTAAACAAATTATATCGAAAAATTAAATTGAAATCATATCGGGACAATAGCTATAGGTAATAGAAATCGATTTTCTTTATTATGGTTATGTCCAAAACATAAAAAGGATCATTTGAGTCATCTTGATAACCTAAATATTAATTTCAAATTATATTTGAATAATAGATAACGGTAATTGAGTGAGATATGACTATTTTTTTAAAACATAATACATAAAATTATTTTTTTAAATTATTTAGGGTTAATCAAATTATATCTAAAAATTGAATTAAAATTAAATTGGAACAATCGCCAACCCTATTAGTTATTACATTTTCTTAACTCTGGTTGTGTTCAAACCGCAAAAAACATCATTTGGCTATCTTGTATATGCGAAATAGTAAATTTAAATTATATTCGAATAATAGATATTAGTAATAGAGTGAGATATAATATTTTTTTTAAGAAACAATTCATAAGAAAAATTTTAAAAATAATTTACAGTCCATCAAATGAACTTCAAAAATTAAATTGGAATCAAATCGGACAATGCTATAATGATCAATTGTTCTATTTTCTTAACCCTGGTTATGTCCAAAACTTAAAAAGGATCATTTGAGTCATCTTGTATAACCTAAATATTAATTTAAAAATAAATTTGAATAATAGATAACCGTAATTGAGTGAGATATGACTATTTTTTTTAAACACAATACATCATAATATTTTTAAAAGTCATTTAGGGTTATTCAAATTTTTTTTTTAATCAACCCTATTAGTTATTACGTTTTCTTAACTCTGGTTGTTTTCAAACCGCAAAAAACATCATCTGGCTATCTTGTATATGCGAAATAGTAAATTTAAATTATATTCGAATAATAGATAGTAGTAATAGAGTGAGATATAATTATTTTTTTAAAAAACAATTCATAAGAAAAATTTTAAAAATAATTTACAGTCCATCAAATGAACTTCAAAGATTAAATTGGAATCACATCAGACAATGCAATAATTATTAATTGTTCTATTTTCTTAACCCTGGTTATGTCCAAAACTTAAAAAGGATCATTTGAGTCATCTTGTATAACCTAAATATTAATTTAAAAATAAATTTGAATAATACATAACCGTAATTGAGTGAGATATGACTATTTTTTTTAAACACAATACATCAAAATATTTTTAAAAGTCATTTAGGGTTAATCAAATTTTTTTTTTAATCAACCCTATTAGTTATTACGTTTTCTTAACTCTGGTTGTGTTCAAACCGCAAAAAACATCATCTGGCTATCTTGTATATGCGAAATAGTAAATTTAAATTATATTCGAATAATAGATAGTAGTAATAGAGTGAGATATAATTATTTTTTTAAAAAACAATTCATAAGAAAAATTTTAAAAATAATTTGCAGTCCATCAAATGAACTTCAAAAATTAAATTGGAATCAAATTGGACAATGCTATAATGATTAATTGTTCTATTTTCTTAACCCTGGTTCTGTCCAAAACTTAAAAAGGATCATTTGAGTCATCTTGAATAATCTAAATATTAATTTAAAAATAAATTTGAATAATAGATAACCGTAATTGAGTGAGATATGACTATGTTTTTAAACACAATACATCATAATATTTTTAAAAGTCATTTAGGGTTATTCAAATTTTTTTTTTAATCAACCTTATTAGTTATTACGTTTTCTTAACTCTGGTTGTGTTCAAACCGCAAAAAACATCATCTGGCTATCTTGTATATGCGAAATAGTAAATTTAAATTATATTTGAATAATAGATAGTAGTAATAGAGTGAGATATAATTATTTTTTTAAAAAACAATTCATAAGAAAAATTTTAAAAATAATTTACAGTCCATCAAATGAACTTCAAAGATTAAATTGGAATCAAATCAGACAATGCAATAATGATTAATTGTTCTATTTTCTTAACCCTGGTTATGTCCAAAACTTAAAAAGGATCATTTGGGTCATCTTGTATAACCTAAACATTAATTTTAAAATAAATTTGAATAATAGATAACCGTAATTGAGTGAGATATGATTATTTTTTTAAAAAACAATTCATAAGAAAAATTTTAAAAATAATTTCCAGTCCTTCAAATGAACTTCAAAGATAAAATTGGAATCAAATCGGACAATGCTATAATGATTAATTGTTCTCTTTTCTTAACCCTGGTTATGTCCAAAACTTAAAAAGGATCATTTGGGTCATCTTGTATAACCTAAACATTAATTTTAAAATAAATTTGAATAATAGATAACCGTAATTGAGTGAGATATGACTATTTTTTTTAAACACAATATATCAAAATATTTTTAAAAATCATTTAGGGTTAATCAAATTATATATAAAAATTAAATCGGAACAATCGTTAATGCGAAGAATTATAATATTTTCTTAATTCTGGTTATGTTCAAACCGTAAAAAACATCATTTGGCTACCTTGTATATGCGAAATAGTAAATTTAAATTATATTCGAATAATAGATATCAGTAATAGAGTGAGATATAATTATTTTTTTAAAAAACAATTCATAAGAAAAATTTTAAAAATAATTTCCAGTCCTTCAAATGAACTTCAAAGATAAAATTGGAATCAAATCGGACAATGCTATAATGATTAATTGTTCTCTTTTCTTAACCCTGGTTATGTCCAAAACTTAAAAAGGATCATTTGGGTCATCTTGTATAACCTAAACATTAATTTTAAAATAAATTTGAATAATAGATAACCGTAATTGAGTGAGATATGACTATTTTTTTTAAACACAATATATCAAAATATTTTTAAAAATCATTTAGGGTTAATCAAATTATATATAAAAATTAAATCGGAACAATCGTTAATGCGAAGAATTATAATATTTTCTTAATTCTGGTTATGTTCAAACCGTAAAAAACATCATTTGGCTACCTTGTATATGCGAAATAGTAAATTTAAATTATATTCGAATAATAGATATTAGTAATAGAGTGAGATACAATATTTTTTTTTAAAAACAATTCATAAGAAAAATTTTAAAAATAATTTACAGTAAATCAAATGAACTTCAAAAATTAAATTGGAATCAAATCGGACAATGCTATAATGATTAATTGTTCTATTTTCTTAACCCTGGTTATGTCCAAAACTTAAAAAGGATCATTTGGGTCATCTTGTATAACCTAAACATTAATTTTGAAATAAATTTGAATAATAGATAAGCGTAATTGAGCGAGATATGACTATTTTCTTAAAACATAATACATAAAATTATTTTTAAAAATTATTTAGGGTTAATCAAATTATATCAAAAACTGAATTAAAATTAAAACGGACCAATCTTCAACGCTATTAGTTATTATATTTTCTTAATTCTGGCTGTGTTCAAACCGTAAAAAACATCATCTGGCTATCTTGTTTATGGGAAATAGTAAATTTAAATTCTATTCGAATAATAGATCACAGTAATAGAGTGAGATATATTTATTTTTTTAAAAAACAATTCATAGGAAAAATTTTTAAAATAATTTACAGTACATCAAATGAACTTCAAAAATTAAATTGGAATCAAATCGGACAATGCTATAATGATTAATCGTTCCATTTTCTTAACCCTGGTTATGTCCAAAACCTAAAAATGATCATTTGGGTCATCTTGTATAACCTAAATATTAATTTTAAAATAAATTTGAATAATAGATAAGCGTCATTGAGCGAGATATGACTATTTTTTTTAAATACAATACATCAAAATATTTTAAAAAATTACTTAGGGTTAAACAAATTATATCTAAAAATTAAATTGAAATCATATCGGAACAATAGCTATAGGTAATAGAAATCGATTTTCTTTATTCTGGTTATGTCCAAAGTTAAAAAGGATCATTTGAGTGATCTTGATAACCTAAATATTAATTTTAAATTATATTTAAATAATAGATAACCGTAATTGAGTGAGATATGACTATTTTTTTAAAACATATTACATTAAACTATTTTTAAAAATCATTTAGGGTTAATCAAATTATATCTGAAAATTGAATTAAAATTAAATCGGAACAATCGCCAACGCTATTAGGTTATTACATTTTCTTAACTCTGGTTGTGTTCAAACCGCAAAAAACATCATTTGGCTATCTTGTATATGCGAAATAGTAAATTTAAATTATATTCGAATAATAGATATCTTTTTAAAAATTATATATATTTTTTAAAAACAATTCATAAGAAAAATTTTAAAAGTAAATTACAGTCTATCAAATGAACTTCAAAGATTAAATTGGAATCAAATCGGACAATGCTATAAAAATTAATTATTGTTCTATTTTCTTAACCCTGGTTATGTCCAAAACTTAAAAATGATCATTTGAGTCATCTTGTATAACCTAAATATTAATTTTAAAATAAATTTCAATATAGATAACCGTAATTGAGTGAGATAAGACTATTTTTTTTAAACACAATATATCAAAATATTTTTAAAAATCATTTAGGGTTAATCAAATTATATCTAAAAATTGAATTAAAATTAAATCGGAACAATCGCCAACGCTATTAGTTATTACATTTTCTTAACTCTGGTTGTGTTCAAACCGCAAAAAACATCATTTGGCTATCTTGTATATGCGAAATAGTAAATTTAAATTATATTCGAATAATAGATATATTTTTAAAATTTATATATATTTTTAAAAAACAATTCATAAGAAAAATTTTTAAAAAAAATTTACAGTACATCAAATGAACTTCAAAGATTAAATTGGAATCAAATCGGACAATGCTATAAAAATTAATTATTGTTCTATTTTCTTAACCCTGGTTATGTCCAAAACTTAAAAAGGATCATTTGAGTCATCTTGTATAACCTAAATATTAATTTTAAAATAAATTTGAATAATAGATAACTGTAATTGAGTGAGATATGACTATATTTTTTAAACACAATACATCAAAATATTTTTAAAAGTCATTTAGGGTTAATCAAATTATACCTAAAAATTAAATTAAAATTAAAACGGAACAATCTTTAACGCTATTAATTATTATATTTTCTTAATTCTGGTTGTGTTCAAATCGTAAAAAACATCATTTGGCTATCTTGTATATGC
This sequence comes from Anthonomus grandis grandis, assembly GCF_022605725.1. NCBI lineage: Eukaryota > Metazoa > Arthropoda > Insecta > Coleoptera > Curculionidae > Anthonomus > Anthonomus grandis. Next base: position 98,173 of record NW_026088498.1, read on the forward strand.
GAAATAGTAAATTTAAATTCTATTCGAATAATAGATAACAGTAATAGAGTGAGATATAATTATTTTTTTAAAGGACAATTCATAAGAAAAATTTTAAAAATAATTTACAGTACATCAAAAGAACTTCAAAGATTAAATTGGAATCAAATCGGACAATGCTATAATGATTAATTGTTCTACCTTCTTAACCCTGGTTATGTCCAAAACTTAAAAAGGATGATTTCGGTCATCTTGACAACCTAAATAATAATTTTAAATTTTATTTGAATAATAGATAACCGTAATTGAGTGAGATATGACTATTTTTTTCAAACACAATACATCAAAATATTTTTAAAAGTCATTTAATCAAATTATACCTAACAATTAAATTAAAATTAAAACGGAACAATCTTTAACGCTATTAGTTATTTAATTTTCTTAATTCTGGTTGTGTTCAAACCGTAAAAACATCATCTGGCTATCTTGTTTATGGGAAATAGTAAATTTAAATTCTATTCGAATAATATATAACAGTAATAGAGTGAGATATAATTATTTTTTTAAAAAACAATTCATAAGAAAAATTTTAAAAATAATTTACAGTACATCAAATGAACTTCAAACATTAAATTGGAATCAAATCGGACAATGCTATAATGATTAATTGTTCTATTTTCTTAACCCTGGTTATGTCCAAAACTTAAAAAGGATCATTTGAGTCATCTTGTATAACCTAAATATTAATTTTAAAATAAATTTGAATAATAGATAACCGTAATTGAGTGAGATATGACTATTTTTTTAATCAACCCTATTAGTTATTACGTTTTCTTAACTCTGGTTGTGTTCAAACCGCAAAAACCATCATTTGGCTATCTTGTATATGCGAAATAGTAAATTTAAATTATATTCGAATAATAGATATTAGTAATAGAGTGAGATATAATTATTCTTTTAAAAAACAATTCATAAGAAAAATTTTAATAATAATTTACAGTCCATCAAATGAACTTCAAAGATTAAATTGGAATCAAATCGGACAATGCTATAATGATTAATTGTTCTATTTTCTTAACCCTGGTTATGTCCAAACCTTAAAAAGGATCATTTGAGTCATCTTGTATAACCTAAATATTAATTTTAAAATAAATTTGAATAATAGATAACCGTAATTGAGTGAGATAAGACTATTTTTTTTAAACACAATATATCAAAATATATTTAAAAATCATTTAGGGTTAATCAAATTATATCTAAAAATTGAATTAAAATTAAATCGGAACAATCGCCAACGCTATAAGTTATTACATTTTCTTAACTCTGGTTTTGTTCAAACCGTAAAAAACATCATTTGGCTATCTTGTTTATGGGAAATAGTAAAATTAAATTCTATTCGAATAATAGATAACAGTAATAGAGTGAGATATAATTATTTTTTTAAAAAACAATTCATAGGAAAAATTTTAAAAATAATTTACAGTACATCAAATGAACTTCAAAAATTAAATTGGAATCAAATCGGACAATGCTATAATGATTAATTGTTCCATTTTCTTAACCCTGGTTATGTCCAAAACTTAAAAAGGATCATTTGGGTCATCTTGTATAACCTAAATATTAATTTTAAAATAAATTTGAATAATAGATAAGCGGCATTGAGCGAGATATGACTATTTTTTTTAAATACAATACATCAAAATATTTTAAAAAATTACTTAGGGTTAAACAAATTATATCTAAAAATAAATTGAAATCATATCGGAACAATAGCTATAGGTAATAGAATTCGATTTTCTTTATTCTGGTTATGTCCAAAGTTAAAAAGGATCATTTGAGTGATCTTGATAACCTAAATATTAATTTTAAATTATATTTGAATAATAGATAACCGTAATTGAGTGAGATAAGACTATTTTTTTTAAACACAATATATCAAAATATTTTTAAAAATCATTTAGGGTTAATCAAATTATATCTAAAAATTGAATTAAAATTAAATCGGAACAATCGCCAACGCTATTAGTTATTACATTTTCTTAACTCTGGTTGTGTTCAAACCGCAAAAAACATCATTTGGCTATCTTGTATATGCGAAATAGTAAATTTAAATTATATTCGAATAATAGATATCTTTTTAAAATTTATATATATTTTTAAAAAACAATTCATAAGAAAAATTTTAAAAATAATTTACAGTACATCAAATGAACTTCAAAGATTAAATTGGAATCAAATCGGACAATGCTATAAAAATTAATTATTGTTCTATTTTCTTAACCCTGGTTATGTCCAAAACTTAAAAATGATCATTTGAGTCATCTTGTATAACCTAAATATTAATTTTAAAATAAATTTCAATATAGATAACCGTAATTGAGTGAGATAAGACTATTTTTTTTAAACACAATATATCAAAATATTTTAAAAAATCATTTAGGGTTAATCAAATTATATCTAAAAATTGAATTAAAATTAAATCGGAACAATCGCCAACGCTATTAGTTATTACATTTTCTTAACTCTGGTTGTGTTCAAACCGTAAAAAACATCGTTTGGCTATCTTGTATATGGGAAATAGTAAATGTAAATTATATTCGGATAATAAATAACAGTAATAGTGTGAGATATAATTATTTTTAAAAATACAATTCATAAGAAAAATTTTTAAAATAATTTACAGTACATCAAATGTACTTCAAAAATTAAATTGGAATCAAATCAAATCCGACAATGCTATAATAATTAATTGTTCTATTTTCTTAACCCTTGTTATGTCCAAAACTTAAAAAAGATCATTTGGGTCATCTTGTATAACCTAAACAATAATTTTGAAATAAATTTGAATAATAAATAAGCGTAATTGAGCGAGATATGACTATTTTTTTTAAACACAATACATCAAAATATTTTAAAAAATTACTTAGGGTTAAACAAATTATATCGAAAAATTAAATTGAAATCATATCGGGACAATAGCTATAGGTAATAGAAATCGATTTTCTTTATTATGGTTATGTCCAAAACATAAAAAGGATCATTTGAGTCATCTTGATAACCTAAATATTAATTTCAAATTATATTTGAATAATAGATAACGGTAATTGAGTGAGATATGACTATTTTTTTAAAACATAATACATAAAATTATTTTTTTAAATTATTTAGGGTTAATCAAATTATATCTAAAAATTGAATTAAAATTAAATTGGAACAATCGCCAACCCTATTAGTTATTACATTTTCTTAACTCTGGTTGTGTTCAAACCGCAAAAAACATCATTTGGCTATCTTGTATATGCGAAATAGTAAATTTAAATTATATTCGAATAATAGATATTAGTAATAGAGTGAGATATAATATTTTTTTTAAGAAACAATTCATAAGAAAAATTTTAAAAATAATTTACAGTCCATCAAATGAACTTTAAAAATTAAATTGGAATCAAATCGGACAATGCTATAATGATCAATTGTTCTATTTTCTTAACCCTGGTTATGTCCAAAACTTAAAAAGGATCATTTGAGTCATCTTGTATAACCTAAATATTAATTTAAAAATAAATTTGAATAATAGATAACCGTAATTGAGTGAGATATGACTATATTTTTTAAACACAATACATCATAATATTTTTAAAAGTCATTTAGGGTTATTCAAATTTTTTTTTTAATCAACCCTATTAGTTATTACGTTTTCTTAACTCTGGTTGTTTTCAAACCGCAAAAAACATCATCTGGCTATCTTGTATATGCGAAATAGTAAATTTAAATTATATTCGAATAATAGATAGTAGTAATAGAGTGAGATATAATTATTTTTTTAAAAAACAATTCATAAGAAAAATTTTAAAAATAATTTACAGTCCATCAAATGAACTTCAAAGATTAAATTGGAATCACATCAGACAATGCAATAATTATTAATTGTTCTATTTTCTTAACCCTGGTTATGTCCAAAACTTAAAAAGGATCATTTGAGTCATCTTGTATAACCTAAATATTAATTTAAAAATAAATTTGAATAATACATAACCGTAATTGAGTGAGATATGACTATTTTTTTTAAACACAATACATCAAAATATTTTTAAAAGTCATTTAGGGTTAATCAAATTTTTTTTTTAATCAACCCTATTAGTTATTACGTTTTCTTAACTCTGGTTGTGTTCAAACCGCAAAAAACATCATCTGGCTATCTTGTATATGCGAAATAGTAAATTTAAATTATATTCGAATAATAGATAGTAGTAATAGAGTGAGATATAATTATTTTTTTAAAAAACAATTCATAAGAAAAATTTTAAAAATAATTTGCAGTCCATCAAATGAACTTCAAAAATTAAATTGGAATCAAATTGGACAATGCTATAATGATTAATTGTTCTATTTTCTTAACCCTGGTTCTGTCCAAAACTTAAAAAGGATCATTTGAGTCATCTTGAATAATCTAAATATTAATTTAAAAATAAATTTGAATAATAGATAACCGTAATTGAGTGAGATATGACTATGTTTTTAAACACAATACATCATAATATTTTTAAAAGTCATTTAGGGTTATTCAAATTTTTTTTTTAATCAACCTTATTAGTTATTACGTTTTCTTAACTCTGGTTGTGTTCAAACCGCAAAAAACATCATCTGGCTATCTTGTATATGCGAAATAGTAAATTTAAATTATATTTGAATAATAGATAGTAGTAATAGAGTGAGATATAATTATTTTTTTAAAAAACAATTCATAAGAAAAATTTTAAAAATAATTTACAGTCCATCAAATGAACTTCAAAGATTAAATTGGAATCAAATCAGACAATGCAATAATGATTAATTGTTCTATTTTCTTAACCCTGGTTATGTCCAAAACTTAAAAAGGATCATTTGGGTCATCTTGTATAACCTAAACATTAATTTTAAAATAAATTTGAATAATAGATAACCGTAATTGAGTGAGATATGATTATTTTTTTAAAAAACAATTCATAAGAAAAATTTTAAAAATAATTTCCAGTCCTTCAAATGAACTTCAAAGATAAAATTGGAATCAAATCGGACAATGCTATAATGATTAATTGTTCTCTTTTCTTAACCCTGGTTATGTCCAAAACTTAAAAAGGATCATTTGGGTCATCTTGTATAACCTAAACATTAATTTTAAAATAAATTTGAATAATAGATAACCGTAATTGAGTGAGATATGACTATTTTTTTTAAACACAATATATCAAAATATTTTTAAAAATCATTTAGGGTTAATCAAATTATATATAAAAATTAAATCGGAACAATCGTTAATGCGAAGAATTATAATATTTTCTTAATTCTGGTTATGTTCAAACCGTAAAAAACATCATTTGGCTACCTTGTATATGCGAAATAGTAAATTTAAATTATATTCGAATAATAGATATCAGTAATAGAGTGAGATATAATTATTTTTTTAAAAAACAATTCATAAGAAAAATTTTAAAAATAATTTCCAGTCCTTCAAATGAACTTCAAAGATAAAATTGGAATCAAATCGGACAATGCTATAATGATTAATTGTTCTCTTTTCTTAACCCTGGTTATGTCCAAAACTTAAAAAGGATCATTTGGGTCATCTTGTATAACCTAAACATTAATTTTAAAATAAATTTGAATAATAGATAACCGTAATTGAGTGAGATATGACTATTTTTTTTAAACACAATATATCAAAATATTTTTAAAAATCATTTAGGGTTAATCAAATTATATATAAAAATTAAATCGGAACAATCGTTAATGCGAAGAATTATAATATTTTCTTAATTCTGGTTATGTTCAAACCGTAAAAAACATCATTTGGCTACCTTGTATATGCGAAATAGTAAATTTAAATTATATTCGAATAATAGATATTAGTAATAGAGTGAGATACAATATTTTTTTTTAAAAACAATTCATAAGAAAAATTTTAAAAATAATTTACAGTAAATCAAATGAACTTCAAAAATTAAATTGGAATCAAATCGGACAATGCTATAATGATTAATTGTTCTATTTTCTTAACCCTGGTTATGTCCAAAACTTAAAAAGGATCATTTGGGTCATCTTGTATAACCTAAACATTAATTTTGAAATAAATTTGAATAATAGATAAGCGTAATTGAGCGAGATATGACTATTTTCTTAAAACATAATACATAAAATTATTTTTAAAAATTATTTAGGGTTAATCAAATTATATCAAAAACTGAATTAAAATTAAAACGGACCAATCTTCAACGCTATTAGTTATTATATTTTCTTAATTCTGGCTGTGTTCAAACCGTAAAAAACATCATCTGGCTATCTTGTTTATGGGAAATAGTAAATTTAAATTCTATTCGAATAATAGATCACAGTAATAGAGTGAGATATAATTATTTTTTTAAAAAACAATTCATAGGAAAAATTTTTAAAATAATTTACAGTACATCAAATGAACTTCAAAAATTAAATTGGAATCAAATCGGACAATGCTATAATGATTAATCGTTCCATTTTCTTAACCCTGGTTATGTCCAAAACCTAAAAATGATCATTTGGGTCATCTTGTATAACCTAAATATTAATTTTAAAATAAATTTGAATAATAGATAAGCGTCATTGAGCGAGATATGACTATTTTTTTTAAATACAATACATCAAAATATTTTAAAAAATTACTTAGGGTTAAACAAATTATATCTAAAAATTAAATTGAAATCATATCGGAACAATAGCTATAGGTAATAGAAATCGATTTTCTTTATTCTGGTTATGTCCAAAGTTAAAAAGGATCATTTGAGTGATCTTGATAACCTAAATATTAATTTTAAATTATATTTGAATAATAGATAACCGTAATTGAGTGAGATATGACTATTTTTTTAAAACATATTACATTAAACTATTTTTAAAAATCATTTAGGGTTAATCAAATTATATCTGAAAATTGAATTAAAATTAAATCGGAACAATCGCCAACGCTATTAGGTTATTACATTTTCTTAACTCTGGTTGTGTTCAAACCGCAAAAAACATCATTTGGCTATCTTGTATATGCGAAATAGTAAATTTAAATTATATTCGAATAATAGATATCTTTTTAAAAATTATATATATTTTTTAAAAACAATTCATAAGAAAAATTTTAAAAATAAATTACAGTCTATCAAATGAACTTCAAAGATTAAATTGGAATCAAATCGGACAATGCTATAAAAATTAATTATTGTTCTATTTTCTTAACCCTGGTTATGTCCAAAACTTAAAAATGATCATTTGAGTCATCTTGTATAACCTAAATATTAATTTTAAAATAAATTTCAATATAGATAACCGTAATTGAGTGAGATAAGACTATTTTTTTTAAACACAATATATCAAAATATTTTTAAAAATCATTTAGGGTTAATCAAATTATATCTAAAAATTGAATTAAAATTAAATCGGAACAATCGCCAACGCTATTAGTTATTACATTTTCTTAACTCTGGTTGTGTTCAAACCGCAAAAAACATCATTTGGCTATCTTGTATATGCGAAATAGTAAATTTAAATTATATTCGAATAATAGATATATTTTTAAAATTTATATATATTTTTAAAAAACAATTCATAAGAAAAATTTTAAAAAAAAATTTACAGTACATCAAATGAACTTCAAAGATTAAATTGGAATCAAATCGGACAATGCTATAAAAATTAATTATTGTTCTATTTTCTTAACCCTGGTTATGTCCAAAACTTAAAAAGGATCATTTGAGTCATCTTGTATAACCTAAATATTAATTTTAAAATAAATTTGAATAATAGATAACTGTAATTGAGTGAGATATGACTATATTTTTTAAACACAATACATCAAAATATTTTTAAAAGTCATTTAGGGTTAATCAAATTATACCTAAAAATTAAATTAAAATTAAAACGGAACAATCTTTAACGCTATTAATTATTATATTTTCTTAATTCTGGTTGTGTTCAAATCGTAAAAAACATCATTTGGCTATCTTGTATATGCGAAATAGTAAATTTAAATTCTATTCGAATAATAGATAACAGTAATAGAGTGAGATATAATTATTTTTTTAAAAGACAATTCATAAGAAAAATTTTAAAAATAATTTACAGTACATCAAAAGAACTTCAAAGATTAAATTGGAATCAAATCGGACAATGCTATAATGATTAATTGTTCTACCTTCTTAACCCTGGTTATGTCCAAAACTTAAAAAGGATCATTTCGGTCATCTTGACAACCTAAATAATAATTTTAAATTTTATTTGAATAATAGATAACCGTAATTGAGTGAGATATGACTATTTTTTTCAAACACAATACATCAAAATATTTTTAAAAGTCATTTAGGGTTAATCAAATTATACCTAAAAATTAAATTAAAATTAAAACGGAACAATCTTTAACGCTATTAGTTATTATATTTTCTTAATTCTGGTTGTGTTCAAACCGTAAAAAACATCATCTGGCTATCTTGTTTATGGGAAATAGTAAATTTAAATTCTATTCGAATAATATATAACTGTAATAGAGTGAGATATAATTAATTTTTTAAAAAACAATTCATATGAAAAATTTTAAAAATAATTTACAGTACATCAAATGAACTTCAAACATTAAATTGGAATCAAATCGGACAATGCTAAAATGATTAATTTTTCTACTTTCTTAACCCTGGTTATGTACAAAACTTAAAAATCATCAAATGAACTTCAAAGATTAAATTGGAATCAAATCGGAAAATGCTATAATGATTAATTGTTCTATTTTCTTAACCCTGGTTATGTCCAAAACTTAAAAAGGATCATTTGAGTCATCTTGTATAACCTAAATATTAATTTTAAAATAAATTTGAATAATAGCTAACCGTAATTGAGTGAGATATGACTATTTTTTTAATCAACCCTATTAGTTATTACGTTTTCTTAACTCTGGTTGTGTTCAAACCGCAAAAACCATCATTTGGCTATCTTGTATATGCGAAATAGTAAATTTAAATTATATTCGAATAATAGATATTAGTAATAGAGTGAGATATAATTATTCTTTTAAAAAACAATTCATAAGAAAAATTTTAATAATAATTTACAGTCCATCAAATAAACTTCAAAGATTAAATTGGAATCAAATCGGACAATGCTATAATGATTAATTGTTCTATTTTCTTAACCCTGGTTATGTCCAAAACTTAAAAAGGATCATTTGAGTTATCTTGTATAACCTAAATATTAATTTTAAAATAAATTTGAATAATAGATAACCGTAATTGAGTTAGATAAGACTATTTTTTTTAAACACAATATATCAAAATATTTTTAAAAATCATTTAGGGTTAATCAAATTATATCTAAAAATTGAATTAAAATTAAATCGGAACAATCGCCAACGCTATTAGTTATTACATTTTCTTAACTCTGGTTGTGTTCAAACCGTAAAAAACATCATTTGGCTATCTTGTATATGGGTAATAGTAAATGTAAATTATATTCGAATAATAAATAACAGTAATAGAGTGAGATATAATTATTTTTTTTAAAAACAATAAGAAAAATTTTAAAAATAATTTACAGTACATCAAATTGACTTCAAAAATTAAATTGGAATTAAATCGGACAATGCTATAATGATTAATTGTTCTATTTTCTTAACCCTGGTTATGTCCAAAACTTAAAAAGGATCATTTGGGTCATCTTGATAACCTAAATATTAATTTTAAATTATATTTGAATAATAGATAACCGTAATTGAGTGATATATGACTATTTTTTTAAAACATAATACATAAAACTATTTTTAAAAATCATTTAGGTTTAATCAAATTATATCTAAAAATTTAATTTAAATTAAATCGGAACAATCACCAACGCTATTAGTTATTACATTTTCTTAACTCTGGTTGTGTTCAAACCGCAAAAAACATCATTTGGCTATCTTGTATATGCGAGATAGTAAATTTAAATTATATTCGAATAATAGATATCAGTAATAGAGTGAAATATAATTATTTTTTTAAAAAACAATTCATAAGAAAAATTTTAAAAATAATTTACAGTACATCAAATGAACTTCAAAAATTAAATTGGAATCAAATCGGACAATGCTATAATGATTAATTGTTCTATTTTCTTAACCCTGGTTATGTCCAAAACTTAAAAAGGATCATTTGAGTCATCTTGTATAACCTAAATATTAATTTTAAAATAAATTTGAATAATAGATAACCGTAATTGAGTGAGATATGACTATTTTTTTTAAACACAATATATCAAAATATTTTTAAAAATCATTTAGGGTTAATCAAATTATATATAAAAATTAAATCGGAACAATCGTTAATGCGAAGAGTTATTATATTTTCTTAATTCTGGTTGTGTTCAAACCGTAAAAAACATCATTTGGCTATCTTGTATATGCGAAATAGTAAATGTAAATTATATTCGAATAATAAATAACAGTAATAGAGTGAGATATAATTATTTTTTTAAAAAACAATTCATAAGAAAAATTTTAAAAATAATTTACAGTACATCAAATGAACTTCAAAAATTAAATTGGAATCAAATCGGACAATGCTATAATGATTAATTGTTCTATTTTCTTAACCCTGGTTATGTCCAAAAGTTAAAAAGGATCATTTGAGTTATCTTGTATAACCTAAATATTAATTTTAAAATAAATTTGAATAATAGATAACCGTAATTGAGTTAGATAAGACTATTTTTTTTAAACACAATATATCAAAATATTTTTAAAAATCATTTAGGGTTAATCAAATTATATCTAAAAATTGAATTAAAATTAAATCGGAACAATCGCCAACGCTATTAGTTATTACATTTTCTTAACTCTGGTTGTGTTCAAACCGCAAAAAACATCATTTGGCTATCTTGTATATGCGAAATAGTAAATTTAAATTATATTCGAATAATAGATATCTTTTTAAAATTTATATATATTTTTAAAAAACAATTCATAAGAAAATTTTTAAAAATAATTTACAGTACATCAAATGAACTTCAAAGATTAAATTGGAATCAAATCGGACAATGCTATAAAGATTAATTGTTCTATTTTCTTAACCCTGGTTATGTCCAAAACTTAAAAATGATAATTTGAGTCATCTTGTATAACCTAAATATTAATTTTAAAATAAATTTGAATAATAGATAACCGTAATTGAGTGAGATATGACTATTTTTATTAAACACAATACATCAAAATATTTTTAAAAGTCATTTAGGGTTAATCAAATTATATCTAAAAATTAAATTAAAATAAAAACGGAACAATCTTTAACGCTATTAATTATTATATTTTCTTAATTCTGGTTGTGTTCAAATCGTACAAAACATCATTTGGCTATCTTGTATATGCGAAATAGTAAATTTAAATTCTATTCGAATAATAGATAACAGTAATAGAGTGAGATATAATTATTTTTTTAAAAGACAATTCATAAGAAAAATTTTAAAATAATTTACAGTACATCAAAAGAACTTCAAAGATTAAATTGGAATCAAATCGGATAATGCTATAATGATTAATTGTTCTACCTTCTTAACCCTGGTTATGTCCAAAACTTAAAAAGGATCATTTCGGTCATCTTGACAACCTAAATAATAATTTTAAATTTTATTTGAATAATAGATAACCGTAATTGAGTGAGATATGACTATTTTTTTTAAACACAATACATCAAAATATTTTTAAAAGTCATTTAGGGTTAATCAAATTATACCTAAAAATTAAATTAAAATTAAAACGGAACAATCTTTAACGCTATTAGTTATTATATTTTCTTAATTCTGGTTGTGTTCAAACCGTGAAAAACATCATCTGGTTATCTTGTTTATGGGAAATAGTAAATTTAAATTCTATTCGAATAATAGATAACAGTAATAGAGTGAGATATAATTATTTTTTTAAAAAACAATTCATAAGAAAAATTTTAAAAATAATTTTCAGTACATCAAATGAACTTCAAAAATTAAATTGGAATCAAATCGGACAATGCTATAATGATTAATTGTTCTATTTTCTTAACCCTGGTTATGTCCAAAACTTAAAAAGGATTATTTGGGTCATCTTGTATAACCTAAATATTAATTTTAAAATAAATTTGAATAATAGATAAGCGTCATTGAGCGAGATATGACTATTTTTTTTAAATACAATACGTCAAAATATTTTAAAAAATTACTTAGGGTTAAACAAATTATATCTAAAAATTAAATTGAAATCATATCGGAACAATAGCTATAGGTAATAGAAATCGATTTTCGTTATTCCGGTTATGTCCAAAGTTAAAAAGGATCATTTGAGTCATCTTGATAACCTAAATATTAATTTTAAATTATATTTGAATAATAGATAACCGTAATTGAGTGAGATATAACTATTTTTTTAAAACATATTACATTAAACTATTTTTAAAAATCATTTAGGGTTAATCAAATTATATCTGAAAATTGAATTAAAATTAAATCGCAACAATCGCCAACGCTATTAGGTTATTACATTTTCTTAACTCTGGTTGTGTTCAAACCGCAAAAAACATCATTTGGCTATCTTGTATATGCGAAATAGTAAATTTAAATTATATTCGAATAATAGATATTAGTAATAGACTGAGATATAATATTTTTTTTAAAAAACAATTCAAAAGAAAAATTTTAAAAATAATTTACAGTCCATCAAATGAACTTCAAAAATTAAATTGGAATCAAATCGGACAATGCTATAATGATTAATTGTTCTATTTTCTTAACCCTGGTTATGTCCAAAACTTAAAAAGGATAATTTGAGTCATCTTGTATAACCTAAATATTAATTTAAAAATAAATTCGAATAATAGATAACCGTAATTGAGTGAGATATGACTATTCTTTTAAAAAACAATTCATAAGAAAAATTTTAATAATAATTTACAGTCCATCAAATGAACTTCAAAGATTAAATTGGAATCAAATCGGACAATGCTATAATGATTAATTGTTCTATTTTCTTAACCCTGGTTATGTCCAAAACTTAAAAAGGATCATTTGAGTCATTTTGTATAACCTAAATATTAATTTTAAAATAAATTTGAATTATAGATAACCGTAATTGAGTGAGATATGACTATTTTTTTTAAACACAATATATCAAAATATTTTTAAAAATCATTTAGGGTTAATCAAATTATATCTAAAAATTCAATTAAAATTAAATCGGAACAATCGACAACGCTATTAGTTATTACATTTTCTTAACTCTGGTTGTGTTCAAACCGCAAAAAACATCATTTGGCTATCTTGTATATGCGAAATAGTAAATTTAAATTATATTCGAATAATAGATATCTTTTTAAAATTTATATATATTTTTAAAAAACAATTCATAAGAAAAATTTTAAAAATAATTTACAGTACATCAAATGAACTTCAAAGATTAAATTGGAATCAAATCGGACAATGCTATAAAGATTAATTGTTCTATTTTCTTAACCCTGGTTATGTCCAAAACTTAAAAATGATCATTTGAGTCATCTTGTATAACCTAAATATTAATTTTAAAATAAATTTGAATAATAGATAACTGTAATTGAGTGAGATATGACTATTTTTTATAAACACAATACATCAAAATATTTTTAAAAGTCATTTAGGGTTAATCAAATTATATCTAAAAATTAAATTAAAATAAAAACGGAACAATCTTTAACGCTATCAGTTATTATATTTTCTTAATTCTGGTTGTGTTCAAACCGTAAAAAACAACATTTGGCTATCTTGTATACGCGAAATAGTAAATTTAAATTCTATTCGAATAATAGATAACAGTAATAGAGTGAGATAAAATTATTTTTTTAAAAAACAATTCATAAGAAAAATTTTTAAAATAATTTACAGTACATCAAATGAACTTCAAAGATTAAATTGAAATCAAATCGGACAATGCTATAATGATTAATTGTTCTATTTTCTTAACCCTGGTTATGTCCAAAACTTAAAAAGGATCATTTGAGTCATCTTGTATAACCTAAATATTAATTTTAAAATAAATTTGAATAATAGATAACCGTAATTAAGTGAGATATGACTATTTTTTTTAAACACAATACATCAAAATATTTTTAAAAGTCATTTAGGGTTAATCAAATTATATCTAAAAATTTAATTAAAATTAAATCGGAACAATCGCCAACGCTATTAGTTATTACATTTTCTTAACTCTGGTTGTGTTCAAACCGCAAAAAACATCATTTGGCTATCTTGTATATGCGAAATAGTAAATTTAAATTATATTCGAATAATAGATATCTTTTTAAAATTTATATATATTTTTAAAAAACAATTCATAAGAAAAATTTTAAAAATAATTTACAGTACATCAAATGAACTTCAAAGATTAAATTGAAATCAAATCGGACAATGCTATAATGATTAATTGTTCTATTTTCTTAACCCTGGTTATGTCCAAAACTTAAAAAGGATCATTTGAGTCATCTTGTATAACCTAAATATTAATTTTAAAATAAATTTGAATAATAGATAACCGTAATTGACTGAGATATGACGATTTTTTTTTTAAACACAATACATCAAAATATTTTTAAAAGTCATTTAGGGTTAATCAAATTATATCTAAAAATTGAATTAAAATTAAATCGGAACAATCGCCAACGCTATTAGTTATTACATTTTCTTAACTCTGGTTGTGTTCAAACCGCAAAAAACATCATTTGTCTATCTTGTATATGCGAAATAGTAAATTTAAATTATATTCGAATAATAGATATCTTTTTAAAATTTATATATATTTTTAAAAAACTATTCATAAGAAAATTTTTAAAAATAATTTACAGTACATCAAATGAACTTCAAAGATTAAATTGGAATCAAATCGGACAATGCTATAAAGATTAATTGTTCTATTTTCTTAACCCTGGTTATGTCCAAAACTTAAAAATCATAATTTGAGTCATCTTGTATAACCTAAATATTAATTTTAAAATAAATTTGAATAATAGATAACCGTAATTGAGTGAGATATGACTATTTTTTTTAAACACAATACATCAAAATATTTTTAAAAGTCATTTAGGGTTAATCAAATTATATCTAAAAATTAAATTAAAATAAAAACGGAACAATCTTTAACGCTATTAATTATTATATTTTCTTAATTCTGGTTGTGTTCAAATCGTACAAAACATCATTTGGCTATCTTGTATATGCGAAATAGTAAATTTAAATTCTATTCGAATAATAGATAACAGTAATAGAGTGAGATATAATAATTTTTTTAAAAGACAATTCATAAGAAAAATTTTAAAAATAATTTACAGTACATCAAAAGAACTTCAAAGATTAAATTGGAATCAAATCGGATAATGCTATAATGATTAATTGTTCTACCTTCTTAACCCTGGTTATGTCCAAAACTTAAAAAGGATCATTTCGGTCATCTTGACAACCTAAATAATAATTTTAAATTTTATTTGAATAATAGATAACCGTAATTGAGTAAGATATGACTATTTTTTTTAAACACAATACATCAAAATATTTTTAAAAGTCATTTAGGTTTAATCAAATTATACCTAAAAATTAAATTAAAATTAAAACGGAACAATCTTTAACGCTATTAGTTATTATATTTTCTTAATTCTGGTTGTGTTCAAACCGTGAAAAACATCATCTGGCTATCTTGTTTATGGGAAATAGTAAATTTAAATTCTATTCGAATAATAGATAACAGTAATAGAGTGAGATATAATTATTTTTTTAAAAAACAATTCATAAGAAAAATTTTAAAAATAATTTTCAGAACATCAAATGAACTTCAAAAATTAAATTGGAATCAAATCGGACAATGCTATAATGATTAATTGTTCTATTTTCTTAACCTTGGTTATGTCCAAAACATAAAAAGGATCATTTGGGTCATCTTGTATAACCTAAATATTAATTTTAAAATAAATTTGAATAATAGATAAGCGTCATTGAGCGAGATATGACTATTTTTTTTAAATACAATACATCAAAATATTTTAAAAAATTACATAGGGTTAAACAAATTATATCTAAAAATTAAATTGAAATCATATCGGAACAATAGCTATAGGTAATAGAAATCGATTTTCTTTATTCCGGTTATGTCCAAAGTTAAAAAGGATCATTTGAGTCATCTTGATAACCTAAATATTAATTTTAAATTATATTTGAATAATAGATAACCGTAATTGAGTGAGATATAACTATTTTTTTAAAACATATTACATTAAATTATTTTTAAAAATCATTTAGGGTTAATCAAATTATATCTGAAAATTGAATTAAAATTAAATCGCAACAATCGCCAACGCTATTAGGTTATTACATTTTCTTAACTCTGGTTGTGTTCAAACCGCAAAAAACATCATTTGGCTATCTTGTATATGCGAAATAGTAAATTTAAATTATATTCGAATAATAGATATTAGTAATAGACTGAGATATAATATTTTTTTTAAAAAACAATTCAAAAGAAAAATTTTAAAAATAATTTACAGTACATCAAATGAACTTCAAAAATTAAATTGGAATCAAATCGGACAATGCTATAATGATTAATTGTTCTATTTTCTTAACCCTGGTTATGTCCAAAACTTAAAAAACAGAACACAATACATACATCAAAACACAATACATCAAAATATTTTAAAAAATTACTTAGGGTTAAACAAAATTATATCAAAAAATTAAATTGAAATCATATCGGAACAATAGCTATAGGTAATAGAAATGGATTTTCTTTATTCTGGTTATGTCCAAAGTTAAAAAGGATCATTTGAGTTATCTTGATAACCTAAATATTAATTTTAAATTATATTTGAATAATAGATAACCGTAATTGAGTGAGATATGACTATTTTTTTAAAACATATTACATAAAACTATTTTTAAACATCATTTAGGGTTAATCAAATTATATCTGAAAATCGAATTAAAATTAAATCGGAACAATCGCCAACGTTATTAGTTATTACATTTTCTTAACTCTGGTTGTGTTCAAAACCGCAAAAAACATCATTTGGCTATCTTGCATATGCGAAATAGTAAATTTAAATTATATTCGAATAATAGATATCTTTTTAAAATTTATATATATTTTTTAAAAAACAATTCATAAGAAAAAATTTTAAAAATAATTTACAGTCCATCAAATGAACTTCAAAGATTAAATTGGAATCAAATCGGACAACGCTATAATGATTAATTGTTCTATTTTCTTAACCCTGGTTATGTCCAAAAACTTAAAAAGGATCATATGAGTCATCTTGTATTACCTAAATATTAATTTTAAAATAAATTTGAATAATAGATAACCGTAATTGAGTGAGATATGACTATAAAACTATTTTTAAAAATCATTTAGGGTTAATCAAATTATATCTAAAAATTGAATTAAAATTAAATCGGAACAATCGCCAACGCTATTAGTTATTATATTTTTCTTAATTCTGATTGTGTTCAAACCGTAAAAAACATCATTTGGCTATCCTGTATATGGGAAATAGTAAATTTAAATTCTATTCAAATAATAGATAACAGTAATAGAGTGAGATATAATTATTTTTTTTAAAAAAAATTCATAAGAAAAACTTTAAAAATAATTTACAGTACATCAAATGAACTTCAAAAATTAAACTGGAATCAAATCGGACAATGCTATAATGATTAATTGTTCTATTTTCTTAACCCCTGGTTATGTCCAAAACTTAAAAAGGATCATTTGGGTCATCATGTATAACCTAAATATTAATTTTAAAATAAATTTGAATAATAGATAAGCGTCATTGAGCGAGATATTACTATTTTTTTAAACACAATACATCAAAATATTTTAAAAATTACTTAGGGTTAAACAAATTATATCTAAAAATTAAATTGAAATCATATCGGAACAATAGCTATAGGTAATAGAAATGGATTTTCTTTATTCTGGTTATGTCCAAAGTTAAAAAGGATCATTTGAGTCATCTTGATAACCTAAATATTAATTTTAAATTATATTTGAATAATAGATAACCGTAATTGAGTGTATATGACTATTTTTTTAAAACATATTACATAAAAACTATTTTTAAACATCATTTAGGGTTAATCAAATTATATCTGAAAATCGAATTAAAATTAAATCGGAACAATCGCCAACGTTATTAGTTATTACATTTTCTTAACTCTGGTTGTGTTCAAACCGCAAAAAACATCATTTGGCTATCTTTGCATATGCGAAATAGTAAATTTAAATTATATTCGAATAATAGATATCTTTTTAAAATTTATATATATTTTTAAAAAACAATTCATAAGAAAAATTTTAAAAATAATTTACAGTCCATCAAATGAACTTCAAAGATTAAATTGGAATCAAATCGGACAATGCTATAATGATTAATTGTTCTATTTTCTTAACCCTGGTTATGTCCAAAACTTAAAAAGGATCATATGAGTCATCTTGTATTACCTAAATATTAATTTTAAAATAAATTTGAATAATAGATAACCGTAATTGAGTGAGATATGTATATTTTTTTTTAAACACAATATATTAAAATATTTTTAAAAATCATTTAGGGTTAATCAAATTATATCTAAAAATTAAATTAAAATTAAATCGGAACAATCGTTAATGCGAAGGGTTATTATATTTTCTTAATTCTGGTTGTGTTCAAACTGTAAAAAAACATCATTTGGCTATCTTGTATATGCGAAATAGTTAATGTAAATTATATTCGAATAATAAATAACAGTAATAGAGTCAGATATAATTATTTTTTTTTAAAACAATTCATAAGAAAAATTTTAAAAATAATTTACAGTACATCAAATGAACTTCAAAAATTAAATTGACTCTCACGAGATGTGTAT